>NW_009649934.1:1572894-1609952 GCF_000708025.1 Charadrius vociferus
GTAAGAGCAGTTTCATTGTTGCCTAGCTTAACAAAAGAAAAGTCACTTGACAGAAATACCTTTCTTATTTTTTGTGCTCCTTGCAGCAAGATAAGAAAGAGTTCAGTTTATTCTGTCACTCTGGATTTGCACAAGGACAACTAACTTCAGTAACATCAGTTGAGTTATTCTGGCATGAACCCAGTGTAAGCAAAAGCAAAATTTAGTCTCTTGTTTGTTCTTCATAAGGCTCCTGACCCTTAAAGCATCAGACTCTTTGGAAACAATCCCATAGCCTTCAAGTTAGGAAGGCAAAAAAATCTGACTTGCATAAAAAAAAAAAATACAAGCATGCCAAGTGAATTTGGTATTGCTTTATATTTTACAGGCTTAAAAGATGCAGAAACATTTGTTTTAAAAGAAAGTTTATAGGGCCTAGCAAGAAAGTACTCTCGGTGGGTGTATTCTACTACTGAATCTGCTGCTCCTCTCCATTACTTT
Source organism: Charadrius vociferus (assembly GCF_000708025.1). Lineage (NCBI taxonomy): Eukaryota > Metazoa > Chordata > Aves > Charadriiformes > Charadriidae > Charadrius > Charadrius vociferus. The sequence goes on from NW_009649934.1 coordinate 1,573,375, forward strand.
TGGGCAAACTGCCTTTTTTTTTTTTTTCCTTCTTAAATGGAAACCACAGTTCTTGCCTAACTGCTTCATGGAAGGATTAAGAGTTTTGATAGCTATTATAAAGGGTTGGATTTTGTGATAGATAAGAAAACATTTCTTTCTGAGGTTTTTTAAAGCACAGCTGTTACGAGAATAACAATAAAAAACCGATCCTGTGTGTCACGGTAAGCTTGGCAGAGGATACATTACAAATTTTGCAGTCTAAAAGTAGCGCAAAGCTTGTTGGTTTTGAAGTAAGGACTCAGAGTGAGGGACAAGTGGACCTTCTTTTGTAAAGGTTTCCCCCCCCCCTGCTGCCAATCATTGCCTGAAAATCCTTTTCCAGCTTTATCTCTTGAGCAGATCTCTTTATAAAATAAATAGGGGGTGACAGGAATGGTACCAGTGATGAACGGAGTATAAATGATCCACAATGCCTTCCTGTTTCTCTCTGGGGATTGGGCTGATTGACAAAGTTTGAAATTGCATTTACAGTCATATTTCATTTGTGGGGCTTGAAAACATCAGAGATCAGTCATGAAACGTAATAACACATCTTTCTTCTCCCCCTTTTTTCAAAGGGAAGAGAGCTAATTAGGTAACTATCATGGTTCTGACTGCAATCACTCATCTAACTGCTTACTTGAGCCTATTTAGTCATTTGGACCTGAACTTCCCGAGCCTGACCGTGTACAGAAACTGCCTCTGGAATGCGGCCATCATCTCAGATGTGGACCCCTTGCCTTGCTGCCCCTGCTGGAACTGAAACTGCACAGATCAATGACCTCAACTAAAAGAACACTACCAGTTTCCTTGTGCACTTCTTTGCAGAGATACCTCTTACGGATATTTTGGCTAAAAAAATATTTCGTACAGAAACAATAGAAACCCACTATTAGCAGAATCCAGTCTTTACAAAAGAAATTTAAAAATTGATCTTTCAAAAAATGGCAAGAAATATTTGTATCAAGAAAAACAGCACGCTTGAACATCCCAGAGACACCGGAGAAAACACAATCTTCTAATTCCATTTAACTAACCACTGTAAAGTTCTCCTCTTCAAACAGAAATCGACAAAGCATCCTGGCTATCTCCTGCTCCACGTTTCAGAGGCATGCAGAATAGTCCTGGTAGGGCACACGATAATTGCCACATCCCCTGCAACATTTGATTATATACCAACTTCAGGAATCAGACAGCATCAATAAGCTTTATGCAGAGAGGTTTCCCCGTGCTGTGACAGGGATGACATCTTTATTTGTAAACATAAAAGTAGAGAGTCCTAATAGAATATTACTCGGTAAACATCAATGCTACTGTTAGTATCTAGTCAACCAGGTTAATGTTTTACCAAAGGGTTCTGAACTACCAATCAAAAAAATTGTCATGCAAATGGCTTTAAGAGTGGCTCATTTATCCTATTAAATTTCACTGACTAGAAGTCTCCAGCACTGTGGGACACATGGCTGCTCTGCATTATGCGTGGCAGCTCCATCTGTTACCAAAACAAGGCTGTGAGAGACACCAAATTAGCTATTGTGCGCCGATAGTTCTGTGTATGTACTAAAGCCTTATGCGACGGAATCACGAAGTGCTCTGCTAACAACGCTAGTCAAGAACTTGAACTGTCGAAAGAAACAGAGCAGTTGTTAAACACTGCTTTGCAACCATACAGTCATTTTAGTGGTAATGACTTTTGTTGCCCGCTATAATTAAATCAGAAAATGCAAAAGAAACAGGAAGATAACGGTCCACATTATTAGCTATTCAAGATGTCTTGATTTAAACACCTGTAATTTTTTAAGAAGTTCCTCAGCACTGCTAATGACTGCAGTTATTAGGACCTTAGTTTTTCAGTTGGAATGCAGTATCTTCTAGCCTAGTAGTCACTCACAAAAAGCTCACAGACTTGCTTGATAAGGCCTGCAGCATTCTTCCCTTATCACATCTCATCAAAACTATTCAAGCCTTTGAAGTTGCTATATATTAGTGATTTAACATATGGTGATAAATGGAAGGTAATGAAACAAACAAGTCATTGTGTTTCTTCCTTTACAGTTATTTACATGAAGTACATGTAGACTCTACACAAAGATGCTTTTTTGTTATTGAAATCAGAAATATTTTGAAAGAAGAGTCTTAATTAGCTTTGTTACATTTTTCTTTTCAAAATCCCAGCATATCACAAGACAGCCTCCTTCATGTAGGCAAAATTGGAAGTAAATAGATGAGACAACTGATGTAAGATCACAACTGTACCAGAAGAAGACAAGATACTTCACGTGATTTGCTGTTTTCCTCAGATTTTCACCTCTACATGATGCAGTTAAGGTCAGAGTGGGCCACTTACAGTTCTGAAAAGTCATATGGGGACTATTATGAAGGCACAGGCAGCCAACAGAAATGCAACTGGGTATTAAAATCCTGCGATGGCTGTAAATGTCCAAAGAACTTGGACAGAAGCGATCAAAGACAGGACACGTGCAGAGGCCACACCTCACCCAGATCAGCTTGGGCCAGCTCAAGTCTCACACAGCTGCAAAATAGCTGATTTTAAGAAAAGATGTACACTTGCTCCTAAAAAAGCTAGTCTTGCCACAAATCTTTAGTTCTGAATAAAGAGAAGTTACTTAGAGTATGAACTAGCGTTTGTATAGCCCTACAAAGATTTCTACAAAAAACAGTAACTGAGAATAGTAACAAGACATAAAACCTGTGTTTCAAAGGATGAGTGTTCTCAGAAATAACTCAGCTAAGAGCTAAAATATACTATTTCCCATGGTAGAGATTGGTGAAATCTTGCTAAAGTGTTCCAGTGTAACCAGAATGGACTAAGAACTGCTGATAATACACCCATATACTTTACAGAGAAATTAGGGACTGAGAGATCTAAAACATAATGCTGTCACAGTTGAAACAATACATCTGATATTATTAAAGGCCATGTAGCCTCACACAATTTTGTTCTAGTAAGGCTATAAATCACTGCATCTCTCAACCTTCTCTCTGCTTGGCTACATTTCTGTAGGAAATTTTTGTTCCCTCAACGAAACAACTAAAACATTTACTGTTGGAGTCATCAGAATTATGAGTTAATATCTTTGTGTAATTTCAAGAAACTGGAGCACTCCCAAAGTACCACAGCAGAAACCATCTCAGAATTAGGTGCGACTAACCAAGTTGGAGGCTCAAAGTCAAATGTTGATCTACTCACATATTTGGAGAAACTGATGCTGGCGCCTTATAAAAAGGATAAATAAAATGAAGTTTTTTAAAAAAAGTTGATACATAACCAGGAGAGAACAGCATAGAACCCATCAGAATTAAGTGTGCTTCTAAGCAACGCCAACAACTTTCTCCACACACATGCACCCCCCCCCCCGCCAGAAGCTCTACACAGACAAAAGACAACATAAGCTTCAGAAAAGCTTCTGATCTAGATGATTATTGTACACACAGCTTTAAAAGTTAATAGATCTATTTTTATACCTTTGAGAAGAGGAAAGACAGATGGAAGATTTAAACATTTTTGCAAAATGCTAGCAATAAATGGCTTTATTTTTCTCAATTGTGTTTAAATTTTCTATCATTTTCTCTCCCTCTCCAATTCTTGGAGATTTAAAATACAGGGTCAAGTTAGCAGCTTCTAACTGCAACTTCCAGTTAATGCCAATTCCTTTATAAATTGTTGTGGATAGTGTTTCATGCACCGATACTTTACAGAATAAGAGCTGTGCTTTCAAACTTCCAAGGCGTCAGTTTACATGAGAAATGGGCAAAATTCCATTGTTTTGTGTGTTCAAGTCCATTACAGTACAGGAAGATCCAAATATGCAACTGAAAAGATAATGTGCATCTCTAACATGTAGCTAAATGAAACCAGAAGTAACCCCACACTCAATGCCCACTCTCCAAATTTGGCTATCTGCTTTCTGTTCTTGAAATCAAAGTTTTATTCACAAACTGGAGGAGATTTTTTTCTCCACAGAACTTAAGCCCATGTAAGAAAGTTTTAATGCTTTAAACCTTTGTGCTGTATTAATCCTAAAAATAAATAGCACATATTGTAACAGCTTGCAGTCTTACGACAGGAGATGGAAGTTACCAGGAGACTGAAAGCAGAATCATTTGAAATACTTTTTTGTTCCAAATCAACACTTTTTCTTCTCAAGTGATTGTTTGGGTTGTGATGCTTCAGACTTCAAAATGAGTGTCATCCCTGACAGCATCACAACACAGTATCTTTGAGTTGGAGTCTTCTACCACTCACAGGGGAATCAAACTGATGCTGGTTATTCTACCTGGCCTTCATACGCACGAGCTTATGATTTCCCTGAAGGCTTGAAGAAAAATCAGGCATCCTGTTTTTACATTGGGGGACAGAAAAGAGCACCTTCTCATTCCAACTAACCTTAGGGCAACAGCGTGAAGTTTGGCCTTCCTACACAATATATGCTGTTAATGATTATATAGAGATGTACAACCATTATTACACCAAATATCAGAAGACCATGACAACTAGTACCATCTGAAAAAGTAGTTTCCTTTAAGACTGGTACTGTATCTAGTGTTTTGTGAGTCAGACTTCTTTTTTTAACCTCTTACCCTTACCAAGCAGACCTCAATACTTATATGAGCTTTCACCCATGGATCTGTGATCCTCTCCTTCCCACCTCTCTAATAACTCCTCAGGGACCCTAACATAAGTGATGCTTTTGCATTTGCACTGGTTCAGAAAGCAGAGACACAGCTTTGCTGGCATTTTCTGGAAACGGACAATTCTAAATTTCACTTCCATTAATTACTGTGTGTTTCCCCATAGTCATCTGCAGTTCAAATTGGAGAAGGAGCTTGCTACTGTCTTTGAATTGCTGTACACCGATGCAATACCCGATGGTTTATTCTCAGGCAGCTTATTTCACTACTAACTTCAACAGTACCTACTAAATGCACCTTACACCTACACAAGACCTCTTTGACCTTTCAACATTCCCTTTGTGTCCATATGCCTTTTGTGAAACAACTAGCAGAGCGAAGCTGACATAAACAAGCACTTGAATTGAGACACCAGCAGACTGGGTTAGTCTGTAATTTGTATTCTTGCACTGTTACTCCAGGATGATTGCATAGCTATTTGCAATGCCATAAAAAGGTACAAGAGACCAAGCCCTGCCCTTCTTGGTCAGTCACGACCCTGTAATTTGTGGTAGAAACAATCCTAGTATAGTAGGAGGGGTGTGATGGCACCACGCTTAGGTGTTTCATGTGTGCCAATAGAATGAAGCGAACGAAAATGTTAACCTACAGTGGGAAGGAGAAGGGCTGCTGGCAGAGCTCAGCTCTGGCAAATCCTCCAGCTCATTAATCACGCACTCTCAGCTCTGCAGTAAAGACATGCTTTCCTCGCAGTTATTCTGCAGTTAAATGTGGCCTTGTCCATGTCTTGCTATGTAACATAGTACCTGGGACTGTGCCATAGGACAGAGGCTTAGCTACTTTAAGCGACATTTAAGATATTTTCTTCAGCAAAACCATTAGCATGATTGCTAGAAATACTTACAGAGACTTGAAAGCTAAATACAAAGACTTTCTTAAAGAACAGGTTTCATAACTAATTCAAGATGCTTTTTAAAGTAATAGAAATAAGTAATGAAGTAAGACAAGTAATGAAGCAATAGAAATAAGTAATGAAGAGCAATTTAAATGTAACTAGGGATGATTCCTGTTTCAAATAACAAATTAATGACCTTCCAATCATACATCCTTTTATTCGTCCACGATTATAACTTTTTATTTCCTTCTCCTTTGCTATCATATTTCTTCAAACTTTGGAAAATCAGTTGAAAATGTTAGCAGCTAAAATTAAGTCCAGATTTGCATAAAAGATCCACACCAAGTCATCAAATATATATGACAAATAAAAGTAAGTTAATGTAGTTAAATCAAAGCTAAGATCTGCCCAGAATTCTTTCATTTTTAATACAGTTTATCTGTCTTTATTGTGTGACTGCTCTAACCAAATAAAAATAGCATAGTTAGGTGTGTGAGTCCACAAGGAAAATAGAATAATGCTCACAAAATAGATGGCTTAACTGAGGAAATTAATCAGGCAGAGAGGCAATTTACGAAGGAAGTTAAAAGGCATCAAAAAAATGTCTGCTGGAACAAGTAGTTTGTGAAAAGGTAGAAAAAAAGTTTCATAAATTTAATTCTGTGTGTGTATAGAGATCGTTAAAGTAGTCTTTAGTGAGAAAACTAAGTTACAACTTTTGTCCCAGCCATCACTCGTATTAAAAATACCTAAAACATGACCAAAAGTGTTCGACTGATGATAGTTAGCTGAGAGTATTTAGCTTCTAATGAATTCAGCATCTCAGATCTGCTTCCTGTCATGTTATAATCAAGACTACTGAACTGCAAGACAATCTTTTTATCTAAAACATCTAAAATTTTGTGATATGTTAAAGGTTTAGCAGTAATATCTTTTTTCTTCTCTAAGCATTTAATCAAACCCTTGCAACAAGTGCTCTGCAAATATTGGCAACAATCTTTTGTGCCAGTTTTCACCATCTCTCAAAGAAAACTTTTTTTTTTAAGAAACAAAGGAAGTATGAGCAGTAGCCCTGTCAGCATAGCACAGGGCAGACTCCAGAAGACAGAAATGGGTTTTCCATTCCCCTAACCTTCATGGAAAATGGTTGACAGTCTCAGAGTGATAAGCCAAGTATTTTTGCAACATTATTTCTTATTATCATAATTAAGTAGATCAAGTCTGTTAAGGGGAAAAAACAAACAAAAACCAAAAAACAACAAACCTACCACCAAAACCAAACCCAACAATTTCTTGCAGAAGAAAGAGGGTGTCAGTACCATAAAGTAAATGCAAGCAATTTCTTTCAGGGCAGGGAGGGAAAGAAAGAATGAATGAATAAGAATGGTAACACTTATTCCACTGAAAATATAAACACACCACAAAGAGAGAGGTGGGTAATTCTCAATCTAGCAGGGAACAGTGATCCTTTAGAAGGTTAGACAACAATTTGTAAAGTACCAGTATCAATTTGCACATGTTCACAGCCTAAATCAGATGCTCAACATTACTGAAACGGTGGAGATCTAATACAGTACCCCAACAGTGGCTGATAACATTCCAAATGACTGAGAGCAGTTTTTCTGCCAGGCGGCTGTGCAGCTGTACTTGAAGTATACTTATTTCTTCTTAACAAAATAAAAAAAAAGCGCCTCACTTTGAACACACCACCCAATGTTCCCTCTTTGCTTCCTAACAAAGTAAACTTTTTTTCCCCAGGCAGTTGATCTATCAGGCTTTGTAGTCCTTAATTGCATTTTAAACAGACAGACACTCTGTGATGCACTCTGCGTGGTGAAACAGAACACACATCGTGAAATGTTCTCACTATATATAAGGAAATGCTGTGCTAATGTAACCCACTGATTAGTACCTCCGCAAACAGCAAGCAGCTGTTCTCTAATGCCAGGGGAAAAGATAGGAAGGGAAGAACTATATGACCGTACAATAGAGAACAAGCAGAAAACCATTAAGCCTCTTCATAGTGCTCCTGAAATAGCAAGCTCACTCAAAAAGAAGAGATGCCAGAGCTTTTGGATACTCTGAAAACAAACGGTACTTTTCACTTGTGCACCTAGGGCTATTTTGTATTCTACCTCCCTATCTTCTACTCCAGAATGACTGCCTACACAAATGCGGAGATAACAACAGGATTATAGTAGGGGTAAGAGTATTCATCATTCAGGCTCAACAGAAAACCAAAGTATAATATTAAACAGAAACTGTAGGTGCAGTTCTGCACTCAGTGTCTGGGTCAACAGTACAACAGTTACAGCTTCAGCCCATATTCTCCCAATTCATACTTTTGCAAGAGTACAACTTAATCCACATTTTCAAATTAGAAGTTCTCCTGCTAATATGACATGGGTTTCACAGATCTGCACTTTGTCAGGCCAACAGGGATAGATTAGCTTGGAAGCACAGAGAGTAGAAAACATCTGTGTATGAAAAACACTGTGGTGAAATAAATTGTGGCATACAAAAATTGAGTTAACCTGAAATCCCAAAACAACTTCCCTTCCTACAGAAGGATCGTAAAAAGATTAGCCCATAGAGAATGAAGATTTAAGCCTTAGTTAGCGTTTCCAAGGTGTTTCAGAACAAGGGTTAATCTGGCCTCTCTCAATTTGCTCTCACGCTGTTATAATAAAACACCTCGCTATCCACAACAGGAACTGTCCCTCCCTGATAATATAATACAGCTGCAACACATCGAATGATACAAGACATTGAATGGTACTCACTACAAATAGTTGAGCTCTTCCCAAAATTGACTCAGATAGGTGACTTAATCCCCTTAAATATTTACCCAACATTTAAAGAGCAACAATTTGAAAACCAACAAAAAAACCCCCAAACGCTCAGACTAGAGTTTGTCATGAGCACACCTTGTACACCAGTTTATCATTTTCACTAATATGGTGACCCTACTTATCTCAATATGAAAAATATCCATATATATTGTTTTCTGTAATGTCAGATTCCCAATAATTGGTGTTACTTCTTAATCTACACCTTATCTAAGGTGTCGCAAATTTTCCTTCTAGTGTATTTTAATCTGTATTACTCTGACAGACACAGTATCCTTGTGCAAAGAGTAGATCTCAAAGATCTGCTTGCTAAATACAGAAAGGACTCTTCAAATCCAGCCCAGTACAGTCAGATGCTGTGATGGACACAATTACCATGATTTCCAGATGTTTTCCAGCAGCTCTGGAGATAGCTTTCCAGTGACTAAACAAAGATACAGTGAGAATCTTCTGTGAAAAATGGAAACTGAAACAATGCAATGAACCCTCAGAAAAGGCCTCACGCAGTTGCATGACACATCAGGAGCAAAGTCAGTTTAAGCAGCTAGAGCTGGGTCACTGGTTGTGCCCACGTGTGGCAATAAACAGAACTTGCCACTTGTACTGGAGCAACCATTCATAGAGCTGTGCTGTAAAGGGGATCAGTGAAAGGATTCCAGTTTAAAAAAAAAAAAAAACACAACCACAAACCCAAAAACAAAACCCAAAAACAACATTAAAAAAAAAACCAAAACCAAAACCACAAAGAAAACCACACACGCACTTTTTGTGGTGGTTTCAACAGTCCAGTATAGAGCAACACTACACAAACAATCCCTGCAACACACGTCAATAGTCGCTGAACTGAGGTGAGAACAAGAAAGCTAACTGTTAGGGCATGTCTGCCAACCAAGTCAGTAGCTCATGAAATAACAACTCTACTTATCTTAGCAAAAGCTGATATTATTACATCAAATGCATAAACTAGCTAATGTTATTCTCTTAAGCGATGGGCATTAAATGTTGTCTTACCCTACAGCTCCTCCACTACAACAAGGAGAAGTCATTAATTTTAGTTCATAGAGAAGACTCTGGGAACTGGAACGGATTCTGGAGGTGTGAGGTCCTAGATCACACAAAAGAGAGAAAGTAAGTTTTTTATACTGTCAGTTTCCAGCAGTAACAAAACCCTTTCCAGCTGAGATCATTTGATCTTACCTCCACATAGTTGGCAATACTACATGGTGGAAACGTGATTTAAGGGAGTAAGGAGTACAGGCACAGCACATAAAAGTACTTCGTTTCATAACAAACCTCGTGATCTCTGCTGCCCAAGTCCACAGCCTCACCTGATCAGAAAGTACTAAACTTGCTAGATCACAAGTTTGGTTTTGTGAAAGACAATATTCTCAGCAGAGAATGGGATAAAAACCACCAGCTGGTCCCCACATTCTGACTAGACCTCTGAAAATGACAGGCTCCATCTCACTCACTGACAAACCAACCCATGTGACTTTGGTATAATGGAAAGTTACCAACACTTCAATAATTTCTTAATTCCTAGCTTTAAAATGCCCCAAACTAACCATTTCAATAATTGTGTGGTCTTCGGGGTAAAAGGCGTAATGCTTCCCTTTTATTTTGCTTTTACCTCTGTTGCTCCAGCTAATAATGTTGTTGAATGTGGTTAGTGACACTGGCACTTACCTCAGAAAACTATAATTTAAAAACACACTCGTGTTTTTCATTTTCTTCCCTCCTCTAGGAATGGGTTCTGTGGACAGCAGAACTAAAAACTGCTTTCATTTTGTTACTCAGAAAGGTTTAGGGCCAACGTGAAAAAAAAGAAAAAGAGCGCTTACGGCACTCAAGTAAAGCCATTAATTTCTCTGACAGTTTGGGTTTGGTCCCGCCCCCCTCCCCCCCCCTTCAGGTAGGGCTAATTTCCATCCCTTTTTTACTGTACATACCTCTTACAGTACTTTGCTATCAAAATATGAACAGGGCAAGACTGAAAGCAGCTGCATTATCACAAAAGGTATCTCTACAAAGAGATACAAGGAAGAGAAGAGGGCACCATGAATCTTAAAGATAATGATAGCACAGAAATAACTCTTCTTGGAATCCTGAGGTACAGGCCTTCAGCAGAGATGACAGTGAAAGTCTTTCTTTCACATATTAAGAACGTTGAGAGTTTCAAATGTTTTGTTTCAGCTACTGCAGAACACGAGAAAAGGTGGGAGCCAGAGCTAGAAATTCTCCCACCCAGACTTAAGCTGTCAGAATGGAAATGAAGAGAAGAAATCAAAGAAAAAAGAATCTGTGATAACATCATATGACTCACAAGCTTTAACAAACTGCCTTCAGAAATACTGTTGGGCAGAGTAAAGGCTCCCTTGTCTTTCTCTTTTCCATTTACATTTCCCAAGATTTGCTGCAAAAGGAAACACCGATATTTTCCTCCAACTCTTTAGAGAGAAACAGCTTCATGTTTTTGCAGCTGCACTTGCCAGAATGCTGTTCCCACCAGTCCCTTGGCTCTTTCGTCAAATGTCCCATAGTTCAGATTCCTTTAAGGATAACTGTCGAATCCTCATATTAGTCCCCAGAACACAGAGACATAACCCCTGTCTTAAAAGACTTCAAACAATTCTCCCGTCTTCCAGTTGGTATAGCTCCTGCTATACCACACTGCAAAAACGATGCAGCACAGTGACCAAGTCAAAAACATGAACTTTTTTTTGTTTCTTTTTCTATTTCAGGATCCAGTAGCTGTCAAAGGTATAAACAATCCCTTCAAAGCAGCAGATAGGTACATATGCCTTGAATTTAGAAGTTGCTCACATGAATCTATGTTTGGAAGGCTTTTAGAAGTTCCTTCACAAAGCTGAGAGCATCAAAGTAAGGCTCAACACCTACAAAGAGATAATTTTCCTTTCTTCTCCTTGGCAACATTAAGCATGTTTATCCTGTCAGTGCTCATAGAAGAGCCGTGCAGTATTCACCCCATAGTAAGATTGTACCTCATTAAAGAGAGCTGTAAGACAAAACAGCCCTGTGGGCCAATTATCTCAATTGTGCCTTTTGCTTGACTCTGCCCGCAGAAACAGTCAATCCAATAAAAGGTTAAGAATATGAATACAGATGGGCTAAATTTAAGGGGTAGGTGGGGTAGGAATATTACAAGATGACAGCAAGTAAGAGAAATGTCTACTTCAATTTTTTTCCTTGTAGCTACTCCAACTGCATTTTTAAAAAAAATTAAAGGCTTATGAAAAAAAATACCTGCCATACCTATGGAGTGCTACCCCTGCACATTAAGTTAACTAGGTATGCTCTGATCTATAATGCTTGCCTAACACTCTTACACCTGTAGGGACACTCCAACATATAAAAAAAGACTTGTTTGTTGTGCTGACCTCCGCTCTAACAAGGTTGTAAAAACTAATCGGTATTTTGCAGCTATTAAGACCATCCACAATATACAGTGCAAAGAACAGTAATGTTCTTCATTGCAGGTTTGAAATAAACATGTTCCGTTTGAAATAAAAACTGGTTGGAAGCACTTTGCCTCCAGACTGTGCCGAAGTCCTTTTAAAACTCTCACTGGCTAGTATTTGCCTTAGAAGTAACAATTTAAAAACCAAACTAGCCTTAGTTGCCTCTGCAACATTGAACTGCACATAAATGCAGTTCAGTAGCACATGCAACATGTTGGCAACCTCAAAACAGGTGTCATACAAGAATACTGCTCTTACTGGCAAAGAACTTCTCTCTCGCCCTCACTAAGATCATCTCACAGGTACTGAAACCAAAATAGCACACGCTGTATTTATAGCCCCACAAAGCACTCCAAAAGGTTTAGTCATCAGTGTGTGACGATGGACACACCCCTCCTTCAAGGGCTAAAAATAAAAGACTGTTAAGGACTCCTGAACCAGATCTGGTGAGTGATGTACCGCTCACCATCAGCAGCAACATTTTATTTGCTCAGGGTTTCTCTGCAGTTATTTACCCAGTGATACCCAAATCCTCCTTAACTCCTTACCTTGAGCATAGCTAATGATTACATGATTAATCTGCATAACCCTTGACTTTAAACAACTCTTGTTGACAAGAGCAGTTGACAAAACTGCTTTCCTAGCCCCTCCAAGACACAGCAAGTCATGCAAAAAAAATTATTAGAAGGCAGTAGCAAGTTCACCTGAGCCCTTTGTATCACTTAATTCTAAGTATATATATTCATCCAGCCAGAGCAGCAGAAAACGTCTTTGCTTTCTTCAAAAAGAAAGTGAAACTTGACCCTTGCTTCAAATAAATGGCAGCAGGTTACATAACTGCAGTAAATGTTCCAAAATTAAACTTAAAATGGTAAAGAATCCCAAGTTTTACATGGAATCATTTATCAAGCCAGGTTTTACAGAAACAAGGGGCTTTAAAAAAAAAAAAAAAAAAAAAAATCAATCAAATTACCACAAACCGAAACCAAGACGACCACCTGGTGAAACCCCTCAACCCCTGTTTTTGAGCTTTTTCATAAAACTCAGATGGAACTTCTCAGTTTATTGACAGCACAGACTGCAGTAATCTAGGCTTTCCACTGTTCTTTGAAAGGGTACACCAAGATGAGATTTCCAATAAATCACAGCTGGCGCATTTGCAAATGAACAGCCAGAACACATATGAACAGAATGATTCCGTTTAATCCCCTGCATAATATCTATTTCCTTCTTTGTTAGTGGAAAAAGCATAACGCAGATCTCAGCTTTTGTAAAAATTTATGCACTGTGCCTATAACTCCTGGTGGCATTGAAATTTCCACTGCTTAGCTGCAATGAACTGTGATTTCAATGGCCCAAAATCATCTTGAGAATAAGTGCTCTGCATCCTGTTATGATCCTTCTTCTGTTTATGTGCCAATGGATAGAGAGCATTCCAGAGCAGCATGGGGACAAGCAAGAAAGAAACAAACAAACAAACAAACAAACTACAATAACAAAAGACAGACTCATCACCTATTTCCCTGGCATATTCACATTTTTCTTTTGCTTGTCATGCTCCAGAAAAATATGAAATTAGAACTAAGGAAAGCAGCATGTAATTTGCAGCAGTAGTATTAGAGAAAAATTACTTATGTCTAAGCATCTCTTATTTACCAAACCACTGCTTCCACACAGTGGTACTGTAGAACAGTTTTAAGTTAGGACAGTGGAATGAAAAAGTAGATAATTTAATTAAAGATTGTCCCAAAGCATCTCAATTATTTTCCTAAGCGCTGCTTTCTGTAAAGAGTATCTTTGCAGAAATCCCCAAGACAACGAGGTCTGTGTCTAACTTCTGTTGTGCAAGAAGAAAGTAGGATAGGGTGACAGAACACTAGAAAGGTACATAATTAGTATCCTACATAAATATTCTGACAAGTCACCTCAAACAGAAAGAGAAACAACAAGAATTTAAATGGGCAAAACCTCTTCCATTGTGGGGATTAGTTCCAATCTTATTCCTTCATGGCCAAACTGCTTAACTCTACCAATTTGTGTTTTTACTGCTAACAGATGAAGTTGACATCAAGCATAAGGAAGGCTTGAGAACCCACTGTCAGGCATTTCTTTTCATAAACGATCTAGCTGGAAGGGGGCTGCACTGAATTTGCAACTGTACACAAAGGTCTAGACAATATAGATTTAATTTTGAATCCTTTTCTAGCATACACATACCTAAATGGATTTTATAAAAAGTGATTCTTTCATTTTTTAACCAAATGCTTTCCTGCTACTTAATTTTTATCTACACATTTGAATTTTAGACGCTGTCTGATAAAAAATAATTTTTATTCAGCAAAGAACTCTCTCAGAAAGGTTTTCTGGACATTGCTCCACTCAGAACAGTGTCAAAAGGGCACAGACTTAAAGAATCTTTTCCCACAAGGTGTGTCCCTTCTCGGGCTGTCATCCGACAGACGCATGAGAAACACCCACTGACCACAGAAGAGAATAGCTTAAGGGACAAAGGTGACAGCTGTACAAACATATTTTCAATGCCAGGTTTATCCAGGACAGTGAAATGCTTGGTTCTTAACCTTCCGAAACCATCATATATAAAACCTCCCCCCGTTTCCAAGAAAAATCAAAGACAGAGAGCTCCAATATCTGACCTCACAGAAAAGCCAAACATCTTGTAAAATGTAGAAGGCAGATTTTGCCTGTGGCAAATTTTACAAAACCTCTTGACACTGCTTAAAAGGCTGGTTTTGTTTTGTTTTCTGTGTTTCTACCTCTTGGCTCTTGCTTGCAAATACTTGGGCAGATCTCAGTTTTAGCATTCAAATTACAAAGTATCCATGGTGTGTTTGACACAGCTCCAGGATGGCAATGTCACACAGGCTTCCCTGTGCTGCAGAACAGCACAGTCACCAGAATCTGCCAGCAAACAGCCCCCAAATTCCCTCCAACAGTGATTCAGAGCAGAAAGAAAAGCAGAAAGATGTACCCTAGAGGGTGAAGCTTTGTCTGTTTGGTGTGGAAGGGAAAATAAACTAACTCATTAAATAAATGCAAAGAGAAGGAATTAATTTAGTGCAGAAATAGGGACTCCCTTCGGTGCCTGGCTCATCAACAATAAAGAAACTGCTGATGAGTTAAAATCAGGTAAGGCCAAAAAAGACCCTGACTTGCTTGGATATTATTCATCAGTGATGGGTGTTAACATTTGGCCTACATCTAGCTTAATTTTGAAACCAGTCACTTAAAGGGCTCTCCAAGTAACAGAAGAGATTTTTCAGCCATCTGAATACAAACCCACCTTGTCCTCCTTTATTTCTTTTACCTTGAAGACGTTCAGATTGTCTGTGAACTAGACTAAAGGACTCAACAGAAGTGGAGCAAAAAATTTTGCTGACTTCCACTAAAACAAGTCCAGGACAATTCCTGAGTATGCAGACAGTTTTACAAACTGAGGTTGCTGCAAACGACAAGAACATACAGCACAGGACTGTGACTCTTTAGTTCTGCTCTAGGGTTTTCCTGACGTTATTTTAAGCAGTGCAATTCATTTCGCATAAGACTTTAAGAAAACCTAGTAGATTTGCATGGAAAACAAGGTACACAGAGATCAGGAATTCCTTGATGAAATACTAAATAAGATTTCTAACCTGATGTGTGAAAAACCTCTTCTATCTGGATGTTGGCACTGGCACTGCTTTGCTGGCCACTAGTGAGAGTCATTGCAGCACATCTTGAGCTGTCAACAACAGCTTGAATCAGCCGCCAGCAGTGACAGAAAAAGACACATTTTGTTGAGAGGTGAAGGGGAAGCACGGGCATACAGAAGTCTCACAGAGACCTAAGAAGTTCAGATCACAAAGACATTGGGGCTCCAGCAGCTTTTTTCACGTCAAAGGACACATCCTCAATCTCCATGGCTAGACTGTTCTAGACACAGCAAGCAGCTCAGCAGGCAAAAGGGAAGAGAAACACTGCAGGTATAAAACTGCTTTCAGGTGCAGCAGCAACTGCTGCCCAGACAGTGTGAGCATTAGCTTACACGTTTTGTTCCACAACCCTGACAAGGTGTCTCAATGCTCCTCATTTAAGTATATGCTCCATTTAATCTGGAGTGACCGTTTCTCAGGTGTGAGTAGGCTTTATAACTTGCAAGGCTTAACGTTTGGCAAATCTTCTGGATTTCTCAGCTGAAGGTATAAACAAAAAGTAAACACCAACTTACCTGATACTAACAGGTATCTTCCTGTAATTGTTGCATTGCTTGCATTGTGCCTGAGTCACAGTCTCCCTTACCAGAAGAATTAGTCCATCAGTAGGAGTATCCACATGAAACCAGGAACATAAAAAAAAAAAAAAAAAAAATAAAAAAAAAGAGAGAGAGAGAGAGAACCAAGAATTACACCTGAGTCAACATCATCAACCAGGCTGAATCACTGTCAGACAAACAAGGAAGTTAGGAAACTCTGTATGACAGGTATTTTGGTTGGGAATTTCCTCTCTCATATAACATGAGATTTTTTTTTTTTTTTTTTTCCAGGAACTGATTAAAGGAACACTGATGGAAAATTAAATATTCTTCAAAGTTAGGTATTATAATAATTATAGTCAATGACAATGTCCTCTAAATGCAGCCTCTTGACTGTTGAAATATATAGTCATAGAAACACTTTCATACTTCTTTGATACACAACAATGCATTTAGGAACATATGTGGCTAGGACAATTTGCATGTTATCACATTATTTGCTTGTTCAAATTAAAGCACTCTCAAGTAAGCAAAGCAGTAAGAAAAACTTTTTCCTCATAAAGAAAAAACTTAAATGGAGATAGTACAAATTTATAAACTGTTCAAGGCATATTGACTTGCACCTTAAAAGGTGTCAAATGCACAGGGACCAAGATGTGGGTGTCTATTTCACTACTGGTATGGAGAACAGCACATGGGCTATTCAGCAGGCAAAATAGAATTGCACAAGTACTGAAACGGGAGACAGAATGATCCACTGTGGTGAAAACACAAGAAAGGAAAATCAGCACAGTTATCTGGGATATACTTTGGCCATACAACTTGCATTACAGATTATACTGTTCTTTACTATGAAAGCATCAGAGGATTCTAATCCTAATTGCCATAATTATGCCTGAATTCACCAGTCTTTGCTTTAGACAATCCCCACGTTTATCCTCTACAGGTTAGACCCGCTAAAGCACATGCTAAACTTCTTCACTCTTCAACTCAATGGGTCATCAGCTTGGCTCAGCACTTGACCCCTCTATAGTCATGGTGGTTTTTAAAGTTACTCTGCATGACTGAAATCAAAGGATGGAACCGTCACTTAAAGCACTGAAACTTCTCTGTCACCCTCAGCTTCTTAAATCTACAGCTTGGTCTCTGCTAATGGACTGCACAGCACTGTACAGGGCTCTAGTTCTACACATTAGGAAACCTCCATTTGGTCATGACATTTTGCTACTAGGTTTTAATGGGAATAATTGAAAGTATTTTTCAATGCTACTGAGTTAGTTTCATTAAAATTAAGTATTCCTATGCAAACACATTAATCCCTTCTGAAAAAGGGCATCCATGCACAGGCACAGAAGATCACAAAGTTTTCACGGCAATTCGGACAGACAAGATCAAAAAAATATAGTTATTAATTTTAATCTGATTGAAGTTCATAAAGCATTCCTGACAACCTTAAACACTCAAGGGAAAGAATAACCGATTTCCCTACTGACTTCTGCTTCAATAGGATATAAAAACCAGATGAAAACATTGGGGTTCATAGTCACTGGCCTAATCAAACATTTCTGGCAGACTCCGTAGCAAGTGAAGGACTATAAAAAGAATATTTTAGTGTTCTTTGAAATGCATATAAGTGAGAAGAAATAAGGGTTTCAGTGACTCGCTCTAGATATTTGTATAACATTAAATGAATTATGTCTAGGCGATACTTAGGAGAAAGAAAGCTTTTGTTATTCCAAACCTTTGTCTTTTGAATGGAAGTATGAGAAATAACCATCATTCACACTCAATTTATTCTTGAAGAATCCTAGAGCTGGCACTTTCAGTACTAAGAAGCGTAAAGTAAGCAAAAGGACAAATCACAAGTAATGTAAAGAAAAAAGGCAGTGCCTAGTTCCTTTTAAAAGCCTTCCCATGTAAAAGACCCAACAATCTGCATCTGTAGCATCCAGGCCTGTGATGTTACTCCAAGATATTCTGGGGTTTACGATTTTTTTTCCCCTGAAACTTCCTCCTACTTTCAAATTTCAAATCTCCACCCAGCAAAATCCATTAAAGAAGGTCCATAAAGACAGTCTCAGATCATTCTAGCTTGAACTGGATTTTCTCTGCCCTGGTCTGTATATTTATCCCAAATCTCTCCCTACACCCTTATTGAGATATTGATATCAACTTTACTCCTCGCTCGCCTCCCTCACCCATCATGGTCACTCACCTGTGCCCTTACCAAAAGGCATCTTTCCCTTTTTATTTATGTCAGCCTCTCCTAAATAAATAGACATCTCAAATCGAAGAAATGTAATATTAACATGCCCACTCCACGCCATGCGTTATCTTGGTCACTCAGCCATACATTCTACTCTTTCCTGCCCCCTTACAGGTGTCATATCTTTTCAAATCATGAGTTTTCTGCATTTACACAGGGTTGGGTAAAAAGGACTCCTTCACACCCAACTACAGTAAACAATATTAATAACTGAAGATTTTTTCCTCCTGGAAACTTAGGTGTCAAATTTAAACGATCACATGAGAAAGTCAGGTGTCATTGAAAAGAAGTTTCTAGCTAGCACATCTGCAGGATAAAAGCATAAAGATGACCCCCACACACTCCAACGGTTCAGAAAATAAGGAAATCCCTACTTTTCCTATTTTTTAAAGAATTTTTTTTTTTAGTCTTGGTTTCTAATAATTTGAATAGTGAAATTATCAGCTGTGATGCTGTGCCTGTTTCAAGATTAAATTTGGCAGTAATTTGGTAGTAACTGTGAGAGCAAATACCATTGGGAAAAATCATGTTATAAAAATATGTTCTTCCACACATCTAGAAAGGCTCACCAGGTTTGAACGTAACATTCTCTTTTTTTTTATTCGCTATTTCAAACTGCTGCTTATAGTAAAGCAGAAACTGAAAATTAAAGGGTCCACATGCGTGATTAGGAAACCAAGTGTACTCTGCAAAGAACATAATAGGATTAGGAAAACAGTAGCATTTCTTGTTAAATGGTCACCTTGCTCCCTATTTATGAGGTCTGGAGTTTACTTGAACTATTCAGGAAAGCATCTTAGGGAGCAGTAGCTGATCACAAGTGGAAGGCGTGGAACGTAAGGACACATAAAACAAGAAGGACCGATGAACTCGCTTCACCTCTTCTGTGCACTAATGAAAGAAAAGAGTAATGTTTAAACCATTATTACAAACTCACTAAAGGAAAATATTTCATCCCATTCTCCACAACCTTATTCAACAACTAAGAAAAAAAACGGTAACAGAATCACAGAAAGCTTGGAAAGAACATAGGACAAGGAAAGGAAGCACAATAATATGGATGCAAAAGAACTTTCAGATTTAAATGAGATTCAACCTCCTGATTCATCAAGATATCCATCTCGCAAGAGCAGCCTATCTTAAGACATCTAATTAATTTGATATCCCTTAAATGGGACATAAATACAATTCCTTCTTCCGTCTACTTCTACTGTTGCTGCTGCCAAAGACAAACGATTTTTTTTTTCCCCTGCAGCTACATTTGCAACAACTATACAAGACAGCTTTTGCTTAAGGGAAAACAACAGAATTGTAAGCCTAAGTCATTCTGTGAGACAAAGATAAGCAGCTTCTGTTTCATGATGGAAATAATTCCAGTTTTGTAATTGATGATTTGTAGAGAGTTACAAGCCAAGTGATGAAACCTGACACCCTGGACAATGAGATCTTACAGAGAAAACAAGCTTCAACAGCAATTGGAAGTGAACACTGCACTATATTTCCATTTGACTTCAAACTTGTGAATAAAAGTACTAAATGCATTTTAATATGTGCCATTTTAATAAGTGACAGACCATATACTAGCAATAAGCAGAGGACAAAGCCACAAGAGAGTGCAGAGAGCTGAGCGCTCACTCCATTCTTGCACTTGTTATACAACACTTAACAGATTTCAGCAATAATTATAATTGTTTTAACTAAATATATATATAATCATTTTAATACAAATTTAACTGGAAAACCTCAAATTACTTTATGCTTTGTATGCAAAGATACTCTATATGTAGCAAGCTATTCTGAAATGCAGTTTATCAGCAGCTAGACATAGCATGTTCTGCAAGCACGTGGTCTATGGACAAACACTTCAGAACAGCAGCAGCTCAAAACTTAAGCAATTTCAGCCATTGCAGACCCGGGTGTGGTTTCTTTATCTTTGAAGTTCATTCTACTTGCCCTGCAGCTGAACTTAACCTATTAATATATAACAGTAAGGAAAGATTTCCTCTAGAGACAGCAATGCACTTAAAAACAATAGGTAACGGGTATTATTTTCATCTTACAGAGAAAGTAAGTGATCACATAACAGCTCTCCTGGTCTCCAGATACCTTATCCTCTAAAACATATTCCATTTTATTAGGCTCACAGAAGACAATTTCTCCTGTATCGGGCACAATATCGGTGCAACCAGCATTTCCTCATCTGAAGTGTTAAATAAAACATGAACCAGAATCTCAAAGAATGGCATGCTGCTTCTCTTAAATATGTTCTGAAGTACCAAAAATTTCTATAAAACAGGGCAGAAACATGATATGAAGACATAAGAAACCAGGACAAGAACACCAAGTAAACTGCTACTTTGGTCAAGTTAATTAAGAGGTTTAATAATCCTACCAAAGTCAGTCTTTTCAACTTTTCTAACCCTTCACATCAGAAGCACACTAATCTAGCTCTATTGGTCTTAGACTCAGAAGAATATATTCTGTTAAATAATCTCTATAAAAGAATATTTTTAACAGATGTTTGGGACTTACTGTGGGTGCATTAGTTGGCCACAAGTCCCAGGGGATAACAGTACAAGCCATTGCTCTCAACAGTTTAGCTGCACCGTTTTTCCTCACGCTGATGTTACACTCTGCTATCACCCCTACAATCCCACCCCCCATATGTATATATAGACTAATATATGCTTAGATAAAAACACCCACCACCTTTACCAAACTGGACCACTTCAACACTGTGCTAACAGCATATTTAGCTGGAGAGTTAAGAAAAGATGAGCCCGACCTTTTCAATCTATTCTATGTGACAACTAATAATCTTTCTACCAGCTTATGCCAGAAATATGACAATTAAATTACCTACTACACCAGCTACACACATTAATCAGTATTGTAAATCAAAGTGGTGCTCAATTCAGAGCTGCGCTGAACCTCAGGTAGGTAGCTTACATACTTCTCTGGATCACAGCAAAACTTTCAGCAGTTTTCCAAGTAAAACCTGAAACTGGAGAAATTATATACAGTTTTATATACACACATCTGAAAGCAATAACCATCATAAAGTAATAACATCATACGTGTGCACATTCACACATATCTGGAGTTAAGGCAGATTTTAAATAGAAATCTTCCTAATATAAGATTGGGGTGCCTCTGTGCTGTGGTGTAAGTTGTCCTTAAAAATAACATTTGAATCCTCTCTATGAAGTAGATTTATCAGTCTACATTAGTTTCCCTTCACAATAATACTGTATTGTAGATGTCAATACAAATCTCAGCTGCATTAACATCTACATTGCATATTTCAGTATCACTGATTTATCAAGATTCTCAGAAAAATGTACCTGCTTCTGAAATCTGAGCCAAGACTTGTAGTCTACGTAGCGTTTCCAGGATCTGAACAACAGCTTTGCAGTTATGTCAAAACAAGAAAAGCAAAATGATCTGGAATGACTCTTCCATCAATCACGGCACAATTTAAGACATAAAATTATAATTGCATGATGTCAAGTGAAAAAAATTTTTAGCCAAGAGTTTCTTTAGGGTTTTTTGTTTGTTTGTTTGGGCTTCAGGGTTGTTGTTTTTTTTATATTTTTTTTTTTAATGTTTTTATGTTCCTGCAAAATCTTCAATGAAGTATTTTTGTAACTTTCTTTTAATGAAGCTATAAAGAAGAAAGCAGAGTACATTTCCTGGCAACAAACCACTACCTGGCAGGACTCTATTTACTGAGGTTTTTTTCAATTGCTGTAACTAAAATGCACGATGCATTTTGCCATAAACACAACATTACTCGTACTAAAAAGGAGATTAAATACAAATGATATCTATTCCTAACACACAAAGAAGCGTCCCTCAATCTGCAGAGAGAGTTAATAGCAGAGAAAGCAATGTCCTGAATGCACCAACATTCTAGTAGACCTTCTCCTAGTCACCAGTAGTTGACTGTACTCAAGAAAAAGAAATCAGAATCAGATTTTTTCCCCTCCCCCTTCCCATATTACTAAAAAAATAATTTCTGGGCCAGTTTTATGAGCTCCCTTAGAACTCCTTCAGTCAGTCTTACATGGGGGGGGTGGGGGGGAAGAATCAAGATTTGTGAAAAGAATTTAAGCTGTGAATAAGTTCTCTCTTTATCCACTAATTTAAACAATTCGAGCTTTTTATATATAGTGAAGTGAATTCAGTCATCCTAGCAGATACTGTTATCACTTTTCCTTTCAATTTTATTATTGCTCAGCATAACAAAATAAGCAGAATTCTTCTTCTATGCCACTTTCTTATGTTATTGCAGACAATACATTACTACCTCCATGAAAATAAATTCTTTGTATGTCTTTCAGAAATATGAGTTTCGGAGCACATCAGCTTACCTCTGTTGACAAACTAGATGCTGAAATACTAAGCTCATTGCTAACAACTCAGCAAATTGACAAATTGTGTCACACTGACCAGAAAAACGCTATCACCTAAAACTATTTCGCATGGTTAGATGTAATATCCTGAAGAGATAAGCAACAGGCCTCTCAAAACCAACAGACATATTGCTTTAGAAACCTGTGATCACATTTTACATGCTTTTTTTCACTATGTAGTTCGCATCAAGTAAAAAGTGTACCAAATACTCTCAGTATGCACACTGAATACTGTACTAAAATGCCAGTAATAACAGGAAGTTGATTCAAAGTGGCCCAAACTAACCATTACTCTCTCCCTCCAACAACCTAATCACTTGGAACACTTCCAGAATTGCTGCCTACCTAGAATTTTAAAATGGGGGTAATTTGAAAATATCATTTGAACACCTTACCATAGTTTTCAGGTACAATAAATGTGACTTCATCTCCAGAAGATTATGTAGCCCTTCCTGTTATGTGCAGACCCCATGCTTTAAATTAAAATGTACACAGGCTCGATATTCTGGACAAATAAAAAAGTTTAAATGAACAGCTATTAGAGAAAACCTGAACCACAGAAGTTTAACATATATAGACCATAATGTACACCAGAACTACTAAGAGCTAGTTACAGACAGTGGCTTAGTCATATACGTGGTCCCATGTTTTATAACCTGCCAATTTTTTATGCCTTGACATTTGCTGCATACTGTTAATATTTGAATTACTCTATGTTCAAGTAGGTGGAATACATAGTTCCAGGGGAATTCCATTATAACTTATCATAAATGAATCTTGCCACCTACTATACCATCAAGTTCCTGTGGTACCTACAGAGTAGTTCACTCTAAGTATTTAACTCGTTTCTTACTAAAGCATTTGAACTCTGAAACTGTACATTTTCTAAAACTTGATAAGCACCTACAAGGAATTCACTTCAGAAGAATCAGTCCTATTCTTGCATTTTTAGTTCATAACTATTCATGTGTTTCTATTTTTATTTTGTAAGGTACTAATTATTTGTATACCTTCCCTGATTAAATAAAGGATCAAGAATTAAAATCACAACTTTATTAAAAATGTTCTAATTTAAGCATCACAGTATTAAAACATTTTGAAGAACAACTTGCATAAGCAATATATTTACATTCAAATAACATGCCCCAGAGCACATACAATTTCTTATCTGAATATCTTGACGTTTCATCTTTGGTTTTGGTATGAAGGGAAAAAAAAAAAAAAAAAGACAAGGACAACTTGCATCCCTCCCAAATTTATTGTCCTTTTGGACAATAAATTCACCCAGACCTTGCCAGAGCACCCAGGAGAGATTCCTTCAACTAGTTCAAAGCATTGTTCCCGGTTTGGTACAAGCGCAGACCTTGACTAACTGATTTACAGATTAACACAGCAATGAAAATAATAAAAGCTATTGTCAGCAGACTACATTTCTCCTGAAAGGTGTCAGATAGAGATACAAAGTAATGCAATCTGAAAATGAGCCACAGAAGCACCCTGCACACCATTCTGGCAATAGTGCCTCTAGAGCTGATGAATATGTCTAGCGGTAATTAAAGAGTTAAATATTTTGACTCTGACAGAAACATCTGTTTAAGCCATCTGCAAGTTTCTCTCTTGTGACCATTTGTCCACCAGAAGCTGAGCTAAAGCTAAAGGTATATTTCATATTAAGAAATACTTGTAAAAGAAGGAGCAAAGAGGAACGAATTAAAAGGAAAAGACAAGGAAGAAAGAGTAGAAGTATGCAGAAGCATACAAACAATAATAGCATAAGGAATATCCAACAGAAGGATATTCCCAAGATGACAAAATCAGCAGGGAAAGTCTCAGAAAAGAAAACAACAAGGTAAAGAATAGATGGACCCAATCTGGAATGTTTGGATCCATGTGCAAGTGAAGCTAGTTGAAAGCATGTGGCTCTGCCTGGGAGCAGACCTCAGTGCCTGAGTCTCCATTTGGTTATTATTGCCTGGAAACAAAAGAAGTTTGAGTTCAGATCAGGATGACATTAAAGCTTATTAAAGCTTTCTGCTATATTATTATACTTTCATACTTCGCTGCAGTATCCCAAGCCTATCAAACAAATCCTCAGTTTCCAAAAGGTGAATTCTTGGTACACCCAATACTTGAATTAGGATTCAAGGAATGAATTCTTTTCAATGAGATACAAGGTGGCTATGACCATTTTCTGCATTAGCATTTTTTAATTCAAGACTTAAATGCCTGTGAATGGGAATAGCACTTCAAAATCCCTTCTTCCTCCTATCTCCGCATCTCTCGAGTCAGAACTCAATTAATGAGAAAAGCAAGCTGGATCCTGAAAATATTTACTCTTTAGAATAAGTTTACTATTTAGAATAAGCTGTTTACAGCTGGGTCAATGAAACACAGCAGTGAGCCCTCTCATCAGCTTCAAGACCCACACCTCGGGACACACAAACGCACCTCACTTCAAAGAAGCGATTGCAGTGTATGTGACTACATACATGCATGGTTCTACTTCAGTATACACTTACATACATCATACTTAAAATTCGTGCTTATTTGCACATGCCCAAAGAGACATGGACCAAATGCAATTTAACCATATGAACTCCACATGCGACTGAAATCTAATTTAATGAAATCATTGTAGTTTAGGCTTGTTCGTACATGACAATCATCATAACAGTTCCAGTTGCCAAAAGGGAGAAATTTTGCTGCCTTCTTCCTGTTGTGTTCTCCACTTATCCTACGTCTCTCTCAAGCAAAGAAACCCTTCATTGAGCCCATGTTATTCAATAAAGAGGCAGAAAACTGACTATGTTTGTTTGGGGTTTTTTTTGTTGCTGTTTTTTGGGAGTTTAATGTTTGTTTTTCCAGAACAGTTTGCTGACATTTAAAGGAGTTAAATCAAAGCCTGGAGTATTCCAGCAAGCATCAAAGCTGGCACAAGGTACTTAGTGAGAACAAGTAGGCAGGAAGACAGGAACAAGAAGATGTGGGATGGTATAACTCCCCGTTTCAGCAGCAGTGAGCTATCAAGTCTCTTCAGCCTGCGTTAAGAACCATGCAGATAGTAGGCAGTTATTTAGCAGTTTTTCTTTTACTTCACAAAAGCACCCAACCAGTTAAGTCACACTCAAGCTGCTTAAGTACACACAACAGAAAACAGCACCTGCACAAGATAAGAGTCACCGCACCACCACCTTTGTAAGGGCTGTGAGAAATATGTGTGTACACAGAAACAGCTCTGCTCTGACTTTCTGGCTATTCTCAAATAAATTGAATGAAACTGATTTTATACATATTTGTTATCAATCCATTCAAGTCAATGTTGTAGTTAAGAGAAAGAAATAGAGGTGTCTTTTTTCAGGGGAGACTTAAGGAGGCATTCTGACCATTTGCTTTAAGCAACTTACTCACCCTCTAGTTTATGCAGAGAAACACAGTCCTCCATAGGGCAACTCTGAACAGGAATCTGGGTCAGGTGCTCTGAACTGCTGGTGGAGGAACCTTGCTTTCTGAAGCAGCCCAGGAAAGAACTATTTAAAAAAAGGAACCTGAAATCCAATATATCCCTACAACCCACTTTCCAACATGCAAGTCATTTAAACGTCAAAAATTCAGTCATTCCTAAAATGGAAAAACAGAATACACCATATATATGTATGCAGCATAATTATCTTTAAAAAAAAAAACAAAAAACAACCACACACAACAAAACACAAAGAATTTTAATGATTTTTTTTTCAGAGCTCCTAGGGAATGTCAGTGCTGCTATCATCATCATTCCTCAGAGTGCCTAAAACAGCATTAACAATGATATCTTTCTTACAAAAGCATAAATGAAGTGCAGTCTAAGAGTGCTATTATACCTCCAGTATAAAGCAATCACCTTTTACCCACACACTTGCAGACTTACCAAGTCTCACGAACAGATGAGGATTTTTTGTCTGGTTTTATGATGACTAAAAGACAAGCATTTCTCTCCTGCTCTTCTAAAAAACAAAACCAAAGCCTATAATATAACTAAAACCCCAAGATAAATTCAAATCACAAAAAAAGACGTTAAAATACCTGTGTGCATGTTTACCCTCCTACTTCCCAGATAACAGAAGAAACAAAATGAAACCTCATGAAGAGAATATAGGTTTTATCCAGAAGAACTCAACTGTGACAATCCAAAAAAAAGAAAAACATTTTCCTTTTCTTTCCGCTTAGATTGAAACTGTAATTTTTTTTCTCAGCAAAAAGCCAAATGTAACAGTTTTGAGGCCAGGTCAAGTTCAGGGAGGTACTCCCAAATATCACATTTACCCAATTATCCTCAGCAGACCAACTGAAATGTGAACCTCACCGCAGCTACCTACAAGCAACTTTTTAGAACATTTTCTTCTAGTCCTACTTTAAACTAACTGTAAAATGGTTAGAGAACAAGTTTTTAAATAATCCTGCTTTATAATCAACTTACAAAAAACTCAAACAGTAATATTATAGAATCATAGAAAGGTTTGGGTTGGAAAGGACTTTAAAGATCATCTAGTTCCACCCTCCCTGCCCTGGGCAGGGACACCTCCCACTAGACCAGGTCGTTCAAAGCCCCATCCACCCTGGCCTTGAACACCTCCAGGGATGGGGCATCCATAACTTCTCTGGGCAACCTGTTCTAGTGTCTCACCACCCTCAGAGTAAAGAATTTCTTCCTAATATCTAATCTAAATCTCTTTCAGTTTAAAACCGTTACTCCTTGTCCTATTGCTACACTCCCTGACAGAGTCCCTCCCTATCTTTTCCATAGGCCCCCTTTAAGTACTAGAAGGTTGCCATAAAGATATAGGTTGACTATCCAATATCTGTATGTTTAGGATGTGTGATCCCACAAAATCCGAAAAGGAAATTACACTATTTCTTTGCAATTTGGTGGGGCTTTTTTCCCAGATACATAAAGACTAAAACAGTACATCTAGATTTAATCTGCACTTCCCTAAAGGACAGCTGTAAATACATGGATTTGACTCAGGCACACCACTAATTTAATTTGTTCTTTTTCACAGTGATACTTATGCTTCTTTCACAAGTAGTGACACTTATTACTTCTTCTATAGAGTGCCTTCCTCTGCATTTAAACAAAGAATATAAGGCCTTCAGTCAACCTGAATTTGCCCCACTGTTTTAAAATATCCACTACTGAGGAGCAAGACATAAAATAATTAACAGAGAATAAACTATGGTTCTGAAGTCCTTAAATTGCTCAGGAATCGTTCTGAACCTATACTTTTTCCTAAAAGCATAAGCAGGGAAAAAAAACCCGAACAACCAGACCAGTAATGACCTCCTCTCTTCTATTCATTCTGAAAACAGAAAGTTTGGATAAACATAAGGGAACTATTACCTCTTCTCTCACCTCTTCCTCCTCCAAATGATTTATATCATTGGCATTACTCCATATAACCAGGTAATAAAAGCCTCCCTACAGTTCTAAATCTGCATGTAGAATATATCCTTTCCTACAGCCAGAAGTAAAGAAACATTAAAAAAAAAAAGGCCTCCAAACACATTCCTGAAACTTTTGCAGAGTAGAAATAGCTGGAAATATGGCAAACCTGTCCCTCTAAAAGTTCTGTTCTCATCTTCAAGCAAATCAAAACCATTGGAAGAGTGTGACCAATAAAGCAAAATAGCACCTAATTGTCCTTAGCAATACAGTAAACTTTACTGTATTGACAGCATGAGAAGGCAGCTAGTTAATATTTGAACATTCGAATTGTTCTTCCATTTGCCTTTCTGTCACAAAAAAACACAGGCACCATTTTAATTACGAGAATGACAGGTAGTGAATCATACTTAGTATAAGACTGGAAACAAAAGTATCTGTGGTGGTCTAGCACTAAGCCTGCTAGAACATCCTACACATTCAGGTGCGTTGTAGATCATCCAGGCATGAATGATCATACATATTCAGGTATGCTGTAGAACATAAAATTTGCAAACCATAAAATATTTAATTATATGTAATATTACGTAAATAATAAAATATTTAATTATGCACAAAATAATTAGTTTACAAAAATAAAAGTAATCACAGACCAACTGAGTTAAATTGCATATACTTAAAACGTTTCCAAGTAGCATTACCTTTAAACACATATAAGGTCCAATCAACACTAACCAGAAATATGGGTGTGACCCCATAAACACTTTCCAAGTGCAGAAGAGCAAGGCCACACATTAGAGTTCAGCAGACATAAGACACTGTACTTGCATCAAAAAGCAGCAACCCTACATCCTCTTTTGAATAGAAGAATTGTAATACCTCCAAAATTAACTTTTTTTGACAAGAAAAAAACCACACCGCTGAGTTAAACCAATGCCCCAGTTGTAAAGAGGTCAGATGGGTAGCAGAATTTATTCAGGAAATAAGTCTGGAATACCGGCTCTAGTGCCTCTAACAACGTAACCTATCTGCAGACCGGTTTGCCAAGTAGCTCTGCTGCAGTTGGGCTCTTCCTCTTCAATTCTGCTGCTAGCAGCCTCAATTTATTTTTATAGAGTTAAGTTTATAGAGTTAAGTCCTCAGGGAAAGAATTGATTTTTAGCCTACTACTAAGAACTAGAGTAAATATTCTCAGTGTCTTTATTATTTTACCAGATTTTAAATGGCAACATCAAATCCTGCCCTTCACCCTGCTACCTGTAGCAGTAAACAAGCACAAGTAATAAGAGCTTCGTTTACCTGTTATTTGGCAAGCTCAACACAGAACTATTTCCACCAAACACTATCTCTCTAACCACCATGCAATGTGGGGAAGAGAAGCATGTTGACATCTCTCTCTGAAGTTGCATGACTCAACATCTATGCCATGACCCCAGACGTTAACTACACCAAATTCTCCCTGCGTGGTTCAACAAAACTGTGACAAGCCTAGGGCGGCGACTTCAATCTTCCACCCTCTCCTGTGCAAACACACACAGTCTGTAGTTTCATTATTGATGTTTGCTTTCATTTTAAAGGTTTACTAGGATTTACTCTGCATGCTATCTTGTTTCACCGATACTATGCTTGGCTTTTGATAGCAACATTTGCTGTACCAATAAAAATAAATCCTACTAAATGACTATCATAACACAATAATGGTCTAAATAATATATGCCTGAGTACAGGCAAGTAGATTGATTAAGATGGACAGCCTAGAAGACATGAAAACAACATTATTAATCATAACTATAACAAGGAAAAATACCCAAGCCTACAGCCCAAGTAGAAAAGAATTAATATTTGATAATTAAGTGTTAGTTGGTAGCAGTAGCTGCCAAAAGCAAGCTCTTCATCTGTAGTGGCCAAACTATGCTTTAAAATTACACAGCTGACCAATGAAATTAGGATTCAGGTATTCCCATATCATCACACTAGGTCACAATAGGACATATTTTTCTTTCTGCAAACAAAGCCTTGTTCCAGTCACAGCATGGGACTGATCCATGTTATTGTTTGCACAGTCTGATAGTATAGCTAAAGCATTTTAAGCAGACAAAAATAAAAAAGAAATCCGCAGAGTAATGCCACTGCAGTTTGCATTTTTGGATAACCATTTACACTGATAAAAAGAAAAAAACTTTAGTTAGTAACTTCTGACCATCTGACAACAATCTGGAAAATAACACTAACCCTTTGTCGCAGGGGTAGGGTGGTCCAGGTCCTACAGCTCTTGTTGCTGTGCCTTGCACGCCCTGCTCCTTCACTAAAGAGGGAGCAGGACAGAGGAGTCCTTCCCCTCCCTGCGCCTGCTGCCAACAGCAGGGAGATGGGGGTAAGGCAACAGAGCCTGTCTAAGGAGCAGGCAGTACAGAGCAGCCACGCTCACATGCTGTCCCCTAACAGCCATACCTTGCTGACACCGTGAGTGACAGATCAGCAGCCTGACCAGCAGGCCTTACCCTCCTGTTCTAATCCTCCAATATTCACAGTAAACACAACTGTAGACCCTGGAAACACCCATAAATGGGATTTATCCATAAGTGAGGGTTGAAATTAAAGCAAAACCTGTGTGCATTATCCTAATATAGAATCATAGAATGGTTTAGGTTGGAAGGGACCCTGAAGATCATCGAGTTCCAACCCCCCTGCCATAGATAGGGACACCTCCCACTAGACCAGGTTGCCCAAGGCCACATCCAGCCTGGCCTTGAACACCTCCGGGGATGGGGCCTCAACAACCTCTCTGGGAAACCTGTTCCAACCCTCAAAGTGAAAATCTTCTTCCTAATGTTTAATCTAAACCTGCCCTCTTCCAGTTTAAAGCCATTCCCCCTCGTCCTGTCACTACATGCCCTAGTAAAAAGTCCCTCCCCAGCCCTCCTGTAGGCCCCCTTTGGGTACTGGAAGGCCCCAGTAAGATCTCCCCGGAGCGTTCTCTTCTCCAGGCTGAACAGCCCCAACTCTCTCAGCCTCTCCTCATAGGAGAGGTGCTTCAGCCCTCGGATCATCCTCGTGGCCCTCCTCTGGACATGCTCCAGCAGGTCCATGTCCTTCTTATGTTGGGAACTCCAGAGCTGGATGCAGTACTCCAGGTGGGGTCTCACGAGAGTGGAGTAGAGGGGCAGGATCACCTCCCTTGACCTGCTGGCCACACTCTTTTGATGCAGCCCAGGATACGGTTGGCCTTCTGGGCTGCGATCGCACATTGCTGGCTCACGCTGAGCTTCTGGTCAATCAGCACCCCCAGGTCCTTCTCCTCAGGGCTGCTCTCCAGCCATTCCCCGCCCAGCCTGGATTTGTGCTTGGGATTGCCCCGACCCAGATGTAGGACCTTGCACTTGGCCTTGTTGAACTGCATGGGGTTGGCTTGGGCCCACCTCTCCAGCCTGTCCAGGTCCCTCTGGATGGCATCCCTCCCCTCCAGCGTGTCTACCTCGCCAAACAGCTTGGTATCTCATCGGCAAACTTGCTGAGTGTGCTCTCAACCCCACTGTCCATGTCACCGACAAAGATGTTGAACAGATAGTATCTTACCATTTTGTCAGATACTATCATTTCCTGAATGTTGGAGCTCTTGATACCTGACACCCTTAAAACATCACCGTTAAAGCAAAAGCCATATTCAGCAGATTTGTATGCCTCAGGTGATTGCATGGTAGTTGCTGAGACTCTTCATTCCTCTCAGGTGTGCTGCAAAAGCATTTGGTACTACCAACTATAGTCATGTGATAGCCTAAATTGACTTGATGGTCTCCAGCTTGTTCTCATTGATTGATGAGACAACTTCAGCTGCAAATCAAAAGGAACTGGGGAAAAAAATCCTATCACATCACCTTGCCCAAGCCAGTGCACAGAAGTGTGAATTGTCTCCCTCTATGGTGCCTCTGCTCTGTGCATGAACAGAATCTTAAATTCCTGAAGCTTACACAAACACCAGAAATCAAACGGAATTGTTTCAAAAGAACTTAAACCAAGAAATCAGAAAATTATGCTTGTATTCTTTCACAGCACGGTTTTCTTCAGTACTCACAGGAATGTAAAACCAACTACGAATAGGACTGTGGTGAGCAAGAAAATTGCATCAATACATACACTTCCTTATTCTACCATCACATTAACTTTGCAAAGTAAAGCTATCATAAGGGAAGTAGAACACTTACATTGCTCAAATCAACACTGGCAGCTGGCATTTTGAAACCCAATGTAAGGGTGTGTCTGCAGTAAACACCATAAAATATTTTTTTAGGTTCATCTATGTTTTTCAGAAGAATTTAAAGTAAGTCTACTACTATAGGCTCAAATGTTCAAAATGCAGGTATCAGTTTCCTACCCTCAACAAAAGAAGGCAGCAGGCAGATATTTGCAAGACCTTGAGAGATTTTTTTGATTCATTTTATACAGTAGCCCAGATTTGCAATTGTTTAGGAGCTCCAAGATTACATCTGAAAATCTTCTATACAAACATGTAAAATGATTTGAGGAAAAAGTGCCCAAGATTTTCATGTAATTACTTTCTCATGGGAGTAGAGCTTTAAAAATATCAAACATCACAAGAATTGGCAACGCTTTAGGCAAGTGTCTCAGCAAAACTGTCAGGAAACTATTTTCTTGACTGGTTTATAAGTGAATCATATATAAAAGTTCCTTCAAATGAGTAAAACTGCAGAGTGGTTGGGACATAAAGCATATCTCAGTTTTAATCTCAAATTCTGAAGACTCAAATCTGATAACAAAAACCACTCTGCAATAAGCTGCTCATACAAATATGCAGCAATTCACATGCTTGCATCTGACATCAGAATCTTCCCCAGAACTGTTGACTAACTTACCCTTCAGGAAAAACAAAAGAAATCCATGATTTTATTTAAACTCTACTAAGCACAAAACATTATGCAACTGCAAGTTCTAAAACACAATAAATTTAAAGAGATGACAGCTCCTCCTAGATGTAGTGCCTAACCACAGTGTCTCACCTGCAGATAGTCTTCCTGACCCAATTACAGCTCTAAGCAGGCACAGCAGCTTGTTCACGTGCAATGTGCACAGAAACAAACCCTTAAAAAGTAGGAAAGACCAACTCAGCTGCAAGTCACAATAAATGTCATGCTGACTAATACAAAGAAGAAACCCTTCCTTAGCCAATATAAAAACTACAAAGATAAGCAGTAGAAATTAAATTATATCATTATCAAAAGAATCTCTAAAGTTGCAAGACTTCAGAAAAGGAAGGCTAATTTCTGTTTTGCTTGGACATCAGTCCAAATGTATATGGCTGCCAGACCATCATATGACCAAATTCAGTATCTATGAATCCATAAAGAGCTCATGTCCATGGAGAAGAGTATTCTAGATAGCACAAGCCTTTGACCTCAGCCTTCAGAAAAAGCTGAATAAATGACAACACATAACGTTCAAGACACTTCAAAAAGTGAATCTACACAGTAGACCACAGACCCATGTAGAAGGTAATGGGTGGAAACTCCCATCACCACCAGACTCTTCACACCCCCACTACTATCAGAAAAGAGGAAATGAGAGCAGGCATTTGGTGTTTCGGCTTGGGAAAGAGAGACCAATAAGGTCCTGTTACAAAGCCTGGCTGTGAAAAAGAACTTGGCAATAACCACCACAATTCTTTTCTGTTCTGAAATGACACTTTGCATAAATAATCATCTTTGCATAAATCAGGTATCTGCCATCAGAATTAAAATCAGGTGTGTTTGCTGAAAGTTACAGGTACTGTAGATACAGTGGTTCAGCTCACAAAAGGTGATTACACACTTTTGGACAATTGTTTTGTACCAGTCTAGCTCTGAAATCTTCAGGAAACAAGTTCTGGACTTCCACTACAAAATTTACATTTACGCTTGCTGCAGAAAGCTTTCTCTCGCTTTCTTTTTAATATATGCACATAAAAGGGCTCGAAGTCACATCACCCGTACCATCATCACGTCATATGGCAAAAATTAAGTAGACCCAGGTAAAGCAGGTTTTCTAGATGGGAAAATTCAAGAGAAAATACAGCTGCAGGAGGCCCTGGTAATTTATCTCCTCCCCAAAGTTTTCCCACACCAAAGCAGTGCTTTACTACGGTTTGGGAGTTCTCGGGCTGTCTATCCAGCTACCAGAGAGAGGAAATGTAAAAAGAAAACAGTCTCAAGTTGGTTTAAAACAAAATATCTAAGCACACATTTCAGAAAATTGGATCAGTAATGCCCACATCCCCATTTTTGTGACTGACCTTTTGTTTTCCAATAGTTACCCTGTAATCTCAATGAAATACAGCATGCCTTCCTATTTACCTAGAAGCTGACAAAGAGCACTGCAAAAGGCTGTTCAGTAAGAACTGACTTTCATCTCAACTCCACTGCCTGTAAAATGTGTTAATAAAGCCTTCTGAGCTTAGAATCTATTCTGATGAAAGACAATCTCTAACTGTAAGAGCATTACCACGCATTTTGCACTGCTGAGTTTTAAGAGCAAAATTACAGAAAAAAAATCAGTCAGCAAGAAAGTCTCAATACCAGGAAACACCTCAAGTTTCTACAGCCACGTTTCTGTATCAGTTGAGAAGATCCTCCATTTTATTTCCTGTGGATCAAGTTTTTACATCTTTACTCAGTCCTAATTCAACTTGAACCCATTGACTGACTGAACAAAGACATAAGACGTAAATCTCTTTCAGCCTTGCAAAATTTTCACAGTTCAAATGAGAAAAGACGATCTGTTTCAGAAAGACTTGGAGTAAAGCGATGCTCTAAATAATTGAAATGCAACGGTAGTTAACAAATGGCTTGCTGCAACATTATATGGCAAAATCACAAACCAAAATGGACTCTCTCTGACCACTTACACTCCATTAAATACCCAAAGAACATGAAATTAAATGAAATGCATTTTAAAGCACTTTCTGTTTTGCCAAACTGCACTGGAAGTATCAAAATGAGGAAAACTGTTGGGCTACAGTTAGCTTCTGTTTTTTCCCCTCTCATTCAAACTAGTTTTAGTTTTGCTTTTATAGCACAGCATTCATGAATTGCTCATGCATACTAAGTTCCTCAGATTTCAGCGTAACAGCAATCTACATGATTTTAAATGAGGGTCCTCATGCAATTTATTATAGCATTACACAGTTAATTAGATTATATTCTGTCCCAAAGCAGGAAAATATTATTTATACTTTCCAATGAAAAAAACCCACTTAAACATGCACAAGAACATGTAGCCGTGCAAAATACTACATAGTTTAATTAGTAGCAAAAATAAAAAGGAAACGACCCAAGACAATCTGCTCCATCGCTTTCACCCAAACTGTGATTGTCATTATATCCACTAGAGCTCTCAGCTGATAGTAATTTTGTTGTAAAATAAGTTACTTTAAATTAAATAAGTTACTTTAAATTAAACTCTCCATGTATAAATAAACTATTGACAAGGCTGATTTATATACACATTATAGCCTTTCAGATGCTACGTCAGACAGAACAACTGAGAAACTTCCACATTACCTTATGAATATCAAGTCAAATGCTCTGGAAAGAAGCTGAACACAAACAGGTGGAATTTGGCTTTTTAGAGATGACTCTGCAGCCTTTCAACAGCTGGGTGACAGCCCCCTGCAATGCTCGGACACCCTCGGCGGCACGCCACGGCCTGGCACCTGCCTGGAGAAACACCCACAGTTACCACACCATCAGAAAAAAAACACTGAGAGCTTCATCACCGTTTTCAGCTAGGGCAGAATGAGATCATTTAAGATGAAAACGTGAGACTAATTACACCTGTATGAGTTAAAAAACGATGACAAAGGCCTACTTGTTGGATTCCTACAGGAGTATGGCAGCGTTCTCTCTGGTTCTTACACTTCACACCTCCCTGTGCTGTAACCCATCCCTAAAACGTCACGTTTTAACACTGACAATTGCAACACCGAAGGCTTCAAGGAAAAAACAAGCCCTGTTACTGAGAGGAGAGTACGAACTGGGGGAGAGCCCTGGCCAGGACCCTGACAGCCCTACCTACGAAGGCCTCTGCCTTCGGGCACATCAGCAAAGGCCATCTCTGCGGTGAAGTCGCTGAGGTGACTGCAGCGCTACAGCCAACCCAGCTCTGGCTCCATTATTAAAACAACACCCGTGGCTTTTAATCCACCGAAGAACATTTTAAATAAAAGCCTGGAAGAGAAAGTGTGGCAAAGGGGTGAGGAGACCCAAGTGCCACTCCCCACCGGGCAGTGGCACACTCCGAGCGTTCACCAGCCAAGCTCTGGCACCTCAAACCCAGACGCTCT
>NW_009649934.1:1611193-1618432 GCF_000708025.1 Charadrius vociferus
TTTTTTTTTCTTCTCCACCCAGTTGATACTCGGTTTCGGTCCCCCGTAGGACAGTGAGTTCGAAGCAGACTGAGTGCACGGTCTTTTAAAGGGTCAGCTTTCCAGCTGAGTGGCGGCAGACAATAAGAAATGAAGGAGCGGGAATGCCTGTTGCTCTTGTGTGCATACCAGGCGTGCATCTCTTAAAAGAAACCAATTTTCAGGTCGTTGCTAGAGAATTCCCCGTTTGCATTAGGGTATGAAATATTGAACTAATTGAATTGTGGCAGTCTGCGGTTACAACTGTCATCTGTTTACGCCTGGGCTCTGACTGTTGCACCGCTTCACTTCTAGACTGTTCAGGTAGCGCAGAGCAGAGTGTTGGTCTGGACGTAGGGGCTCTTGCAGAAGGTTTGTGTGCAAGGATGATATTGCCCTGTATCCCGACTCGCGACACTTGGATGCTTCCAAGGAGAGAACTGAATCCACAGAGAAGGCAGGTCTGGGATAAGCGGTTTCTCACACTAGATCTTTTCCTGGGTTTAGAGACTCATTTAAAGCTTGAACTACAACATTTTGCATCTCTGCAAATAGTCTGTGTCGAAATCTGGATGCACTTGTTGTGTGTTTAGTTTCTTTTAAATCTTATTTGGGCCTTGGCTTCATACAGTTATTAGCGTATAATAAGCGTAATATGCCGGCAAATAACCTCTTTGGCTTTCCGTCTATCAAATAATGCCATGCAGCATTGTACTGATCAAATAGGAAGCTATAACAAAGTATAACCAATATAGCTTTCTGAACAAGAGACTATTAAGTGCTTCTTAAGTGGTCAAGCAATAATTCATAAACATCTCTTTTAAAAAGTGCATAAACATGTCTTTTAAAAAGTGTATATGCAGTATTTCCTGTTTATTTTAGTTCCTGGAAAGGGCTGTATTAAAAAAATAGATATTTGGTTCTGGACTGATGTTGTCTTGAGGTGACTGAAATCTACTATGGGAACCTGCAAATACTGAGGAAAGAAGCAAACGTAAGGCTGCAAAACATAGATTTAGATTTTATTTTTTTTGTGAGTTTGTCACCCTCTCCTTGGGTTTCATAATAAAATACAGGTCTGTGCTTTAGTTTAAGAAATGATTAAATGCTGGCATTTTCAATTTCCTTGATCCACATAGTTTTACTCAAAGTTATCTTTTTGTAAAATTGAATATGGCAAACTTATAAGGAAGTATGATTATCAGAATAAAGTACATAACTTTTGAAACTTTGACAGTTTAAAAATTGAAACACATAACAAGGTATTTCACTAGGCATTACTTGTATGGTTATATGTAATGCTAAACATAAAAGCATTTAGAGGTAGCATAAAAGAATTAAGAGTTAGAAGGACTTCGAAATTTTCATCCTACATCTTATAATTCAGATTTAGGTATGAAGGAATTGCTGCCACTCAGTGGCTGATACAAATGTGTAGAAAACTATATTCTGTTACATAGCTATGACATACATGTGGTTAATGAGTATGTCATAGGGTAATTCTGTTTGGTGAATGTGTGTGAGGTAATCGATCAGGAAGGTGCTCATATTGTTCTCAGCAGACGAACTCGTTCTCAAACTTTTTCCATTTTATATTTCATGAATTATAACCCACCTTTTCATTAGGCATAATTATACAGTAGGGTCATAATTTTCTTATTGAATGGAACAGTGAAATGGCATAATAATTCGGACTTTTTAATCACACAGCATAGATGAAAAGATACTCTGTAAAGAATGCATTATTTTTAAACTAGAAAACTTAGGAAATTTTGTAGCTACTTTTGTTAAAGAGAAATCTCTAGAAGAATCTGTCAAAGAGAACTTGGCTGTTTGATGCTATATAGATCAAGGAAATAGCAATAAAACCTGGAAAAATGACATCTTTTATTAAAATAACTGATTTCCTGGGAAAAGCATAGAAGCTTTCAGGCCTCTGAGTCTATTTGGATGTCTAAACGCCAGAGTCATTACAGTTACAGTTCATGTCAAATTGAGTACTTCAGGGCCTAATAGTTTCAATTAACTATTCATCCTTGTTTCTGTTTGAAGGACCTCCCTGTAACCCTGCTTCTGTGCCGGGGCACAGATCCTCTGCCCTGTGGATGTATTGTGCACCTGTAGCTGGAGCTCAGCTCTGGCTGCTGCTCCCGAAAAGAGGAGTCCCTTCATCACCTTTCGCTTTGCAGCTGCACTGTGTCCAGGGGTGGGACTGTAGCACGTGTGGATGTATCAAAGTTCACTTCAGTCCAGCTAATCTACAGTGAAGCTGCGGTGGCACAAGCCTCAGTGTGGACTGTACAGTGTAAATACTTTACAGGAGTTAGCCAGCACTGAGGTATGCACCTGTATTGGGTTCATTGACACAGGTATTTAAGTTCCCTAAAGCTAACTCAGGTGTGTCTCTTCATGTTGCAGTCCAAATGCATTATATATCTGTAGTCCACCATCCCCTTCATTACATTTATGAAGTATATACTTAACCTACTGTAAAAAGAACGGAGGAAAAAAGGAATAGGCTGGGGATTGAAATATTTGTTGCAGATGAGTCAGACCTGAATGTGAAAGATGACAAGAAGGGATTTACCAGTGGAGTCTGGGGGCTAGCTGACTTCATTAGGAGTCAAATTCCTCTGTTAATCATCCACTGCTGAGAAAGGTAATGTGATTTTTACTCGGGAATTATCCTTGCATTAAATGCAGCTGTTCCATCCTGGTTATCAGGTTCTGTCCAAAAGTCACCTAAAAAACACCAGAACAGTTTGTGTTCCAGTAGTTGTTTTAACTGTTTTCCTTGCTACATGACAAAACTTGTCTTCTTTCTCTGAATCCTGCATAATCTGAGTGCAGAATTTGGTTCTGTAGAGCTCTTTGTGGAGCCAAAGGACAACAAGCAGGAATAGGGAAAGGGGGAGAACTACCTGTGCCCATTCAGAGCTATTTGGGTAGCACATTAAAAGTAATCATTCCACATCCGCTTGGCTGTGCTTTGGAAAGATGCAATTAAGAGAGATAAGCCTGGGAGAGCTCTTTACAGCCTTGGTAAAATAATGCTGAAATGGCTTGTGTTATGTTCTCATTTAAAAGCCAGTTATGTCTACCTGTAAGAGAGGTTTTTTTTCTTAAAGAGGCGTTACCTCTCTAAAGCCAGAGCTACCCCTTTAGCTTTTTGTGGTATTTGAGTAATTTTGCAAAAGTCTGCTCTGTAGGAAGTGGTGTACTGCCTCTAGCTCTATAGGGCCACCTAGATTATACATACTGCCTGTATAGACTGGAAGCTCTACCAGTGTGCTGCTCCTGTTACCAGAGACACCAGGAAAGGTAGAGAAATGAGAGATCTGGCCCAGGGGTACTGGGGACATTGCAAATTTGCCCTTGGCAAGAGTGGTCCAAGACTTACTTCTGGTCTTATCTAGACCAGACTCTGTGTTTGCAAGTAACACTGATACAGAGAATGGGTATTCATATGACAGTAATCATGATCCATAAAGTCTGGGAGTGACCATGGTAGATAACCTCAGGAAAATTGTGCACAATACACTTTTAAGCCTTGTATGATACTTGCCTGACTGCTAAGGGAGGAGGGTGTGTACTTGCTGTCTCCTCCCACTTGATCAGCCAGCCATCAAACTTATCAAAAAAAAAAAGCAGCACCTCTCTGTGTGCCCCAGAACCAGATTATTTTGAATTCCAAGGAGGTGCTACCCACTTTCAAGAACAAAACAGATGTGCAACATGTAGATTCATATCCTGCTATTCCTAATACTTTTCCTCAGAGCTGGGAGCAAACTATTGTCTTGTTTGGTTGAAACGTAACCAAGTGGTTTCACTTTTACCCATTGGTAGTGAGAATGGAGTTGGGATGGCTCCTAGGAGCCTGGTTAATAGGTCCAGGTATCATTGCAGTAGGTGTTGTATGTGTCTGTGGCAAAGAGACCCTACTAAAACGAGCTCTTCCCAAGCATCTTAGTAAGGGTGCCCCTTTGTTCTGAAGAGGTGCATGTGGGCTGAAGTCCTTTCCACCTCACTGGGCTCAGAGGAGTTGTCTGAATTAGTGTCTTGTTTCTCATCTCCTGGATGGCTGAAAACCTCTAAAATGGGATGTACGTCTGTGCATGAGTGGCTTTGGTTTGCATTGTGTTTAGTCTTTTGCAGTCTCATAAATGATTTAAGTATTTATAGACTTGGTTTAATCCTGGCTACCCGCCATAAATACAGTGTATCTTGAAACATATGCAGTAAATCTAAACTTCAGCCTCAGCTTTTTCCCCACCCCTGAGCTATGAAGTCATGTGTGCTACTGATTTGGAGCTGAAAGCCTAGAGCTGTGTTGGTTTAGCCTAGTTGTTTGTTGTGTGACAAATTTGTAATGATGAGATAACAATGAGAGAAAACTGCATGGTTTTATAGCACTCAAGTGTACAGTTACTTTCTGTGTTTGAAAATCTTTTTCGTTCCCCGCCCCATCAACACCTATTTATTAGAGATCTAATAAAATCCTTGATTCTTTATCATACTCTCTGGTTTCTTGAGGAAGTGCAGTTTGAGCGTTGCCATGTTTTTTCTGCCTAAGGAACTTAGGAAATCTGAGTGTTTAGTCAGTACCACTTTGTTCCTTATCATAATATCGATACCTAATTTACTTCAGTGCGTCCAATGTATCAATATTCAATACGAGGAACAGCTTAAGGGAAGAAAGATTTTTGGTTGTGGTGCCAGATTTGTCTTTCTGACAGTAAAGCTTTTTTAACTTTTTTTTTTTTTTTTTTTTTAAGATTTAGATGCTTGAACATGTCGATAGAAACTTGAAAAGATGATCAAAAATGTCTGGCAGCCAAACTCAAGGTTAAGCTTGGTTTCTGCAGTCTGCCTTTTTCTGGGAAATTCCCCAGTGAGTACAAAGGCAGTGTAGCTAAGCTATTGCTAGCACATTGTTTGATGGCTGAACTATGCTTTTCTAGGAGGAGACTGTATTTGATTCTTGTCTGAACAAAAAAGGAATCTTGTATTTCTTTCTTAAAAGAAACAGTCTGTCCTTTTCAAAAAGCCTTCTGTGTGAAAATTTGGTAGGAATTTAGAAGATATGCTCCAGCCAGTAGCAAGTAGGGCCCATTATATGCTCGTAACTTGTGTTCTCAAGGAGAATTAAGATGAATTGATGTAATGCAATAACTTTGAAAGACTGTCATGTTTGAAATATGACACTGACAAACCTGTACACTTTATCTCAAGATTTTTGGTATGTTTTGTAATGCCTCAGGGTGACTGCATTTTGCTGGCATGACTATGTAACCAAAATGAGTATTTTGTACCTTACTGATTTTGTTGGTGCCTGTTGAACTGGAGAAAATACTTCACTTGCTAAAGAACGCAGTTGTATGTCAGAACACAATATGTTTCTGGAAAACTTTTTTGAAAGTAAGATTTATTCTTGCTTGTTTTTTAAAAATGTATTCAGTATATATTCCTGTAAGAGCACAGATGGCTCTCTTAAATCAAGTAGGCGCTGCCAGGATCTTTCATTTTGATAACAAACTCTGTTCCTTTTATAGATTAAATAAAAAATAGAATCTGAAACCCTCAGTCATGCAAGTATCTTTGCATGTGAAGGAGTAGATTTGATTACAGATCCTTTCAGTATTGATAGATAATTTTTTTTTTTAAGGAACTTTTTTTTTTTTTTAATAGACTGGTTCTTGCACTCACTGAGCCACGATGATTACATTTCTTCACATCCAGTGTGCTGGTC
This sequence comes from Charadrius vociferus, assembly GCF_000708025.1. NCBI lineage: Eukaryota > Metazoa > Chordata > Aves > Charadriiformes > Charadriidae > Charadrius > Charadrius vociferus. The sequence continues at coordinate 1,616,961 of NW_009649934.1, forward strand.
CGTTAATGCTGTGTTCGTGCTGAGCTGTGAATTGCTCAACAAGAATTTAGCTGTTTCCTTATGTGTCTGTTGGCCGATGACTATGGCCTTCACTGAACTCAAATATTCTTACTAATGACTTGAGGATGCTGATTGCCAAATATCCAGAGCAGATCTGCCTGTCAGGAAATCGTGCAAGCTCTCTCATACTACATTTGCTTGTGTTCCTCGGTAACTGACAGGAGCTGACACTTAGGATTTCTGTTTGACGAGTTTATCTAAGAGGCAGCGTCCCAGGGGCAAGAGCTTCTTAATATGGGCCTAAACTCTTCCAAGTAATTTAAGAGCTAAAATGCATCCAGTTTTGCTTTGATCTGAATGCAGTGAGCCATTGGCACTTGAACATGTCTTCTCCCATTCTCTCAGCTAAAAAGGAGTCTCCAGCATCCCCGGGTACCTAGCTTCTTCCAACCTAGCACAATGGTTAGGGAAGGACAGGTAAAACCAGGGGTCAGTAGACTGCACTTGTGTCCTGCCTAGAAAAAAATCCTGTCAGAGAACTGGAGAGCAGGAACATAGAGCTCGAAGCAGTATTACAACTTTGGCAGGTATCTTGGCCCAGACTGCCCTGTGAAAGAAGCATCTTTTGTTGTGCAAGTCCAGTGAAGTTGTTCCACTGTGGGACTCCCCACCTTTACAACAGCAGAAGAGAAATTTAATGAGGGGATATTGCCAGATATTTTTTCCTGGTAGATTTTTTTTCTACAAGCCTTTTCGAAGAAATGTGTGATTTGGACCAAAGGATTTATAGGTCTGTCTCTTAATCCCCACAGGGCTTGTATTAGGTTCTTAGGCTTTTTTTTCCCTTCCTCCAGTTTCCTTAGACCCTTTCAGTGATGGAATCTGCAATCAATTTATACCTCTCAGCTCATCCATAATTGCAGAGTAGCTGTTGTGTTGGCAAACTTGCTTTGTTGCATATGCACTTGAGAATATCTTAAATATGGAAGGTTCTCTGGAATCTAATTCTCCCCATTTATTTGGTCTCATTTTAATAGAGGTTGGGTTTTTTTCTCCAGGAAGTCAGGGCATGTCTGTATCATTCAGGTTTGCTTGCCCAATGATCTCAGCTGTGATGTTGACTTCCCTGTCTGAGCCATCACAGCCTCAGTGCAGGCTCTCCAGAACCAGTTAACGGTGAGTCTTGTTGCATTTGTGCAACATGCTGTTATACTATTGTCATTGCATCTGATGTGCATGCTTTTGCTTGCAAATATGTCATGTTGCTATCCTAGGGTTAGCACTTTTGGTATCGGTATATATGTTTATTTTATCTAAAGTTAGAACAAGTTTCATCCGAAGTGGACAACAATGCTCTGTTGCAGCCTGTACTGTTTTTTTCAGCAAGCATTTCTGCATTGCTCTATTACTTAAAACACTAAGTTATTGGATCTGCACTCCAGACACCCTATGTGTCCATCGAAGGGAAGCTG
>NW_009649934.1:1618510-1640836 GCF_000708025.1 Charadrius vociferus
AGCAAGTGGGAGAGAGAGCAGCAATCTGAGTGCAGAGATAGACCTGGAGTGCAGCAGGAGCAGCACAGCGCGGAGAGATGAGAACTTCCAGGGTATGCGATGCTGCTCGCCCTTCTTGCACCGCGTTTGTCAGAAGGGTGCTGCCAGCCCTGTTAGTCTCACTTCATCCTCGCGGACTCCAGCTCCTCTCCAAAACTTTTGCATACCACCCAAACGCCTGCCGGCTTGGGCAGGGAGAGGAAGTGGAGCTCTGGCTGGTAGCTGTGTTCTGTTTTCTGTTTCAGTTTAATTTGCAAGCTTGCTTATTTCTAGCAGTGCCACTAAGATTTTCAAAGCAATCCCAGAGCTTTAGTGTAATCTGTACTAGTATCTGTCAGATTGGTTTTCTGACCTATTTAGGGTATTGCAATTGGAATTCATGTTGCTTTCCTTTTCCAGTGGGTGGCAGTTGAAGCAAAGAGAAATGTTTATTTGCTTGGAAGTTTATATAGATACATATTTAAGGAATGGGAAGAGAAGCCAGCCCTTTATTGTCTCTCCTTATGTTGCATTCTTTTCTTTTCTGTTGTGTCTCTTAGCTGGAGAAAAGGACAAATCAAAGGACCTCTCGTGACCAAAATCGGCTTTTAGTTTCAATCTCCTCTACTTTTTGTGTGTTGTTCTGTTGCTCTTTCCTCTATTCTCTTACTAATTAACTGTAAGCCCAATCTTTCCATCACTAGAGCTTTGCATTGTGTAAGCCTAATTTCAAAATTTTGAAGCAGGGAGCTGCTAACTTCTTGCAGCAATGTGTTCAGCTTCTCAGAGCTGTATTTTGATTTTGAATGTAATATGTAGTAGCATTCCTTTCTCATTTTAAACAGAAAATCTTGGCAAGAAGTCTGCAATACTGATTCTTAGAAATTTAATATATACTATGACCCTAATATCTGTTTCCTTGAAGGGCCAAATTTAGACTGAATAGCACTTTCACACACATTTCTTGTATGGAGTTAGTGTATATCTTATTCACAGCTGAATTCCAAGCATAGATTATTAAAATAACATACTAGATTCCAAGTACTGCTTAACTGAAGTACACACTAGTATTTAGTGAATAGAGAAGTGAAACATAAGTGAGGTATATATTTATGGGAATACAAACATATAATGTATAAATTACTGCATTTCTAAGTGTAGCAGAGATTAGGTTAAATCTATTTTTTAAAATTCTATGTATGTATTATCAGTGCTGAATCCAAAAGGTTGAGAATTGTTCTTGGATCATGGAATGTAATTTGACATACTTTAAGAAGAACTAAATTTCACTTTTTTTTTTTTTCCTCTCTCTCCAAGCTGTTAGAACAGTGATAGGGCTTTTCCAACGCTTTACACTGCTTTACATTGTGGGTAAATACTTAATGCTGCGAAAAAAGCCGGAGAAGTCTTTTATATTAATGATTTTTTTTCCTAGGGATGAACTAGCAGTTCATCTTCTATAGTATGTGATTATAGCTAACTTACCAATTAATCCCCATCTTCTCCCTGCAGAAAATTAGGTCTTATATAGGTATTTAATGTAGCTAGGCCAAAATGCATTCAGTTAAATTGGATAACGTTATTATAAATGCATTTCAGCAGCTTTGCCATGTCCAAATTGAGTAAGCTTATCATAGCTAAGCCTTGTTTAAGCATATGTGGTGTTCCACTTTAAGTCTGTTCTTACATTGATGCAGTTAAATACAAAAGCTTATGCAAACGCTATCATTCTAAACACTTATAAACTGATTTGCCACTTGTGTGGATACAAGTTCTGCTGCTGTCAGAGCAAAGTTCAACTTGATTGATAGATGAAACTTGTAAAATGATTTAGGACTCTAAATGGAAAAATATCCAGGAAGAAACCTTTCTACTCCTTCTAGACACGTGAAATAAATGATGAGAAATTAATTACCAGAGCAGCAAGGAGTTGAGCTTTGTCTGGTTGATATCAAAACTGATTTTACTTATCAGCAGTGCTCTTTGGCTGTAATCACCTAAAATGGAAATCTTTTTTAAGCTAAAAATACTCTGAAAGTCATGACATAGCATGTATTCAGTTTTGTCAAAGGGACACAGTCAAACAGAAAATGACTCTTTTCTTTTTTTTTCTTTTTTGTTACAAGACTTTATAATAACATCTCTGATGACTGTACTGTAAGTCAGTTAGAAAAAAATCATCTATTTTCAGTTCCTTAAATCTAATTTAATTGTCAATTTAATTTAACTGTCAATTACTGGATTGCCATTTGCTGGAAAAATTGCTGTACACCCCTAGATAGTGAGGAAAAGGCTCTAAATTCTTTTAAAATGTTTTGATACACACACACTTGTGTAGTGATGGTATGCTTGAATTCTTGAGGGTTTGGTGTTTTTTTTTTACTTTCTTGAAGACTTCATCCCATTGACAAATTTTATTTTGGGGGCTATAGAAGGATTTTGGCCTTATTTCTAGTCTAGATTAAAAAATAATTATCGACTTGTATTATGGTTTTTCTCCCCCCCCCCCAATCTGATTTTCTTACTACTTCTACTTCATGTTGCTTTCCAGTGAGTAACCTGATCCTAATACTAAAAAAATTTTTGAGTGAGTCCCAACAGAGGGATGTTTTCTTTGTTTGCTTTAAACAAACCATGAGAGTTATACAGCTCTGTTTTGAATTAACAGCTCTCCAAGCTAGGCTGTACGCTTAACGCTTCTCAGACACTCTGGTAAGGCAGTAGTATGAGCATTCAAATACTTCAAAGGAAAGACAGCCATGTCTGGAGTTTTATCTTCTTAAAAGGATACCAGACTCCTGTAATTGAAAATGTTTGCTATAGGGAAGGTGTCCCAGGCAGAGCAAGATGGAAGAATATATCTTTGTTCTGCTGCGTTAAGTTTTGCTTTAGTTACTAACAGCTCCCTGCTGCTTAATAAGTAAGAGTTAAAGGCAACTTAAAAACATGCATGTTTGTGCTTTTGGTATTATTCCTGTGGTCCTTTGGCTCTTATTTGGAGTTCTAGTGGATGAAGTTGCAGTACATAAATGAAGAGCGTACTTATGATCTTCTGATCAGGGTCTTATTGTTGAAAGTATGCTTAATACCCCTGCTTAATTGCTTAACCATTAAATCTCCCAAAGTAATTTGTTAGGAAATTTGCAAAGCTACAAAGAAGATATACTTTGCAGTACATCAGTTTCTGTATTTTGTAAGTCTTCTAAAGCCTGTGTATAAATACCATAGCATAGCTCTATCTATCCTATGGAGGGAGGAGGTGAGAATGATTGGAGCTGGTTGTGGGACTCCGAAGAGATATGACAGCAAGAGTGCTTTTGTACTGCAGAGCAGAATTGTTCTGCTTCTGCTTGACCCCTGATGTGTTGTGTAGTTTGGGTAAATTGCTTGCTTGTTGCTTGCCTAGAAGAAGATGGCTAATGCATGGTGTTTTCTTCAGTTGTTTGCTTGTTTTTCCTATTGCAATAGCCTGAGAGCGGGTGCCTGGTTGGGGGGACCCCCCTGCGGGCTGTTATCTTGCGTACGTTGCTGCCAGCCCCATCTCACGCAGGGCAAGTGCTGAGCCGTCTGGCTGGGTTATTTCCCTTAGCTCTCATCCAGCATCGCAGGATTGACCATGCTGAGCAAAGCAACACCCACTTCTAGCCTTGCACAGCCTAAGCCCTTCTCTGTTGGAAACTGGAGAAATTTCCATATAATTGACAGTGCACAATACTGCGTCAAGGCTGGAACAAAGATGAGGTGAATGTTTCTGCCAGCATCTCGGGGAAAAGCAAATAGTCTTGAGACTTTGTGAGTTTTCTTGTGTATTCTTTTGGACTTTATGATGTATTATAAAATTTCTGAGAGATTTTTGTTTCCTTGAAGTTGGATTTTACATGAAGAATTCACATCTCTTGTGCCCCTGCAGGTGTGTTAATAAGATAGGGAGAAAATGAGCGAAGTAACTGAGAGAAGGCTTTGTCATCTCGGAAAAGAAGCTGGAAAAGTTTTTTTGGTTCATTTCATCTTTTCACAGATTCCAGTTAGCCTCTCGCTCAGTATCACCTGGGGCCATGTTCTGATACTGACTGCTTCTCTCTGGAAGCAATTGCAGAAAACCAGAATAGCAACATAATATTATCCTCATATTTACCTGAGAATATGGTTGGCCGAGCTTGCAAATCTTCACACTCAACTAAGCAGAATTTCTCTTTTTGAGTCTTCTGAATGCTTGATGTGATAAACTGCAAGAAAGGCATGTTCTGGTTATCAGTGAGCAGAACCCTTTCCTGTTAGAACGTGGTAACAGGGAAGGCAGAAACTATGGGGAGCCCCTATTTCGTGTTCGGTGCATCCGCAAGTTGGAGTCACAAGTTGTAGATCAAAGAATGGCAGATGCAAGCCTGTCCTCTCAGCCCCTGAGTCTTTATATGCAACGCAATGACTTCAGCTGTCACAGCAATTTTTTGAAAACTTTTCTCAGTATTCCCATGCTGTGTAGAATTAGCACTCTTGTAATTTGTGTTCAATTTGAGTTGGATGGCTGGAGGTGGAGAGGGTTGGTTAAAGAACCTTTGCACCACGTATCCATTAGTTACATCTTCCCACAAACTCAAACAGTAAAAATAATTTTTTCTTCTTTGCAAATGTGTAGTGCTATATGACACCAGATGCATATGATGTTCATAAGTCACCTGTGGTGAAAGTGTTTGTTCTTACAGCTGAGCTATAGTAACAGCTACAAGGAAGTAATAATGTCCCTGGCGAGCACCACGCTGAGGGAGCAGGCTGGCTGCTTCTGTTCCTTTAATGTGGATCCTGGAATCCAGAGGCTGATTCACTCTGACCGTGCATTCGATAAACCTATTTCTAAGCTGGTTCCCATGTCTTTTATGGGTTGAAGTTGTCTAAGTTCTGGATTGGCCTTTTGGAGTGCAACACTAGTGCTCTGGGCAGGCTCTGAGTTTTCAGGTGCTGCTAAATACTAAAAAAAAAAAAAAAATAACGTAAGCTTTGATTTTTGAAACAGTTTTGAAGATGCTTGGTGGTGTGTTTCAACTGTGCAAATCAAAACATTGCATTCTTTACAGGTCAGTAGAAAGGGCCGAAGCGGTAGCAGTGATGTGGCCAGCATGTTACTTAAGGGATCTCACAGCAGCTAAGGGGCTCGCAGCTGCACCGATGAGAGATGTCAAGGGGCCCGAGAGGGGATCGCAGATGAACTTTATCCTGTTAGTTACATCCAGTGCTAACAGTGCTAGAAATAACGCAGCAGAGAAAACAAAATGCTGCTTTACTTCATAGCCCAGCCAAAAGCCAGAAACCTCTGTGCTTCACTCCACCTAGAGCCTCTTCCTATTGCAGAGACAATCAAGTTTATCTGTTGCTCTTAGACTTTGGTTTGCCTACACTTACTAAAATACTGTATGGCCCATCATATCAGGAAGGAATTAGATAGTGACCTCAGTTACTTAAGCTCACCAGACTTGGAACAATATTGGAGTAAAAACAGATTGAAAGCAGTTAAACCAGTTTTTCTGTTGCTGTAGATGTGCTCACAAATATCTTGGAATGGTCATAATTTAGCTGGCATAGTAGCACCATCATTGACATAGAAACAAGTACACTCTCACATTCACACTTCATGCTGCGAGCTTGTATTTCAGTAATGAAAGTTCCCTGACTTTAGCCAGACAGCACATTCGATTTAAATGTTAATGAAGGCAATAATTTTTTCCTTCTGCTACAATTGTTTTAACCAGTACCATTGCACCTATTAAAGGATGTGTGTCATTGCCCTCCAAAAAAACCCTGACAATAACTTGAGACTTCAAATTCTGTACTTTGAACACATTTTCACATGATGTGTTCTGACGAGATCAGTCTTAATGGAGCATATTTCACAAAATTGTTTCAAACTCATCTTCCATTTTTTCAATTTGTATTCCTGTGCTACGCTTTCTTATCCTATGCCTTTTATTTCTGTGCTTTGCTGAAAAGCCAGCTGCAGTTCAATATTCGTCTTTGAAAGCGTTTTATACAAAGAAGGTCTGCAGTGAAACTTTTTAAATAACAGAACTCCAAAAAGCCTTGTTGTTCTATTGCCCAGCTTGCTTTCTTCCGTGACCTTTAGTTTCTGTGATACATAGGATACATAAATAGCAAAGAGTCAAAAACTGATTGTAAGAAACTTTACTGGGTTACTTTGATTCTCTCTTGTATTTTATTCCTTCCAGAGACTGATGGCAATTTGCTTGTGCTCCTAGGAAACTTAACATTTCCACGGAGAGTCCATTATTAAAACAAATAACCAATTTCAATGGTAGTACTAGCAGGAAGCAGTATACTGCAATTTAACGAATTTCTGAGATCAGTCATTAAGTCATCTTTCTGTATCCTTAATTTGTTATATGGAAACTGCTAGTTTTACAGGTGTCCCAGTTTTGGAGAAAAATCAAACTGACGGTCTCTGAAAATGTGTACAACTTTAGTATCTAGTTTAGTTAGAAATGGATAGTAAAACTCCAAAGAAAAATATGTGATGTGGTAAAATGAATTTTGTCCAAAATTAAGTCTCTTGGTCATCTTCAAGGAATGGGAGTGTTTGGGTTTTTTCCCACTTTTTTTCTTCTGAACAAAATCCATTGTGCTGTTGTCAAGTCTCCTCTGCAGTTTGCAATCAGATGTTTCCTGGATCTGTCACATGACTTAGTTTGCTTATACAGATCTCTTCAAAGGAGCAACTTGAAAGATTTTTCTTTTAATTGCTGAAATTTTGTATTAACCTTCCCAATGGGTGTTTGTTCAGTAGCTAGCGGTGTCGGAGAGAGTACAGTGAGCTGATACTCAGAAGTTGCTTATAGCTGGGTTTTTTCCCTTTTAAAATGCTTTGTAAAGTCAACAGAGCTGTGGATACTCAGTATAAAATTCAGAGCAACTGTACTGTGATCAAACAATTCTGCAAGTGTGTATAGTTCTTTACTTTGAATCTGTCACAGTATATGCTTGTTTTCTTCAGTGAAATACTTCAAAAGAACTGATGTGACATTTGTGTGAAGTGTAAGGGTATACAAATAAAGTCATGTATTCCTATAAAGCCTCACTTTTGGAAATGTATTAGGGTATAGAAGTTTTGATTCCTTCACAGTAGCTCTTTTGTCCTTCTTAGTTAGATTTCCCCATGTTTAAAGGGGTCTTTGTTACACTCTTTGGTTCTTCTTGCCATTGATATACAGGGCTAAGGTTTTCCTGTTCAGGGAAAAATTGGCTAGACTCACCCTGCTTTTTCTAATAAAGCTCAGAGAGCAGAGTGTCGTCTTGGAAAATGTAACAGATTGGGTTTTATTCAGCCGGTATATTTTGGACCTTTACCATGTTCTCATTTATCTCTCACTCACAGGAACGCTCTAAAATGGCAACAATTTAATCTTTTTTAGATTATAAAGCCTTTGTTATGGCTCCAGAGTTTGATGGCTGAAACTTTACTATATGCTTTGATCTACATTTGTTTTGCTTTGGTTTAGCTTTTTTTTCGCCTGTGCCTGTGGAAACATTCAAAGCCCTGATTATTCTCAGGGGCTGATATAACTTTTTATGGAATCAAATTGAAAAAGATCTCTGTTAGATTAGTGCAAGCATACACATGCTTTACTTCATTTTGCAAGGTTGTATTTATTGCTAAATCCTGATTCTTCTCTACGAAAGCACAGCTTTAGTAATTTTGCTTGCTGGCTCTTTGTCTGTGAACAAGGCAAAGGTTCCTGGTGATGCTTCGTATGAAACTTGAGGATTCCACTCTTGTCTGCCCTCCAGCTTGTTTTCTGTTCATGTTCTAGTTATTGTAGGGATATTTAAGTGTGATAAAGTTATAGCAGTTGCAACAAGCTTGTGCCTCCTTGTCAAGAGCCACATGTGCTACTTCAAATAATTGTTCTTGACTTCAGTGTGAGTGCACACAAGAATGAGGATCATGTAGTTCAGTCTGATTGCTGCTCCATTTACAATGTGGAAAGCTTGTCTCCTGTGCCTTTGCCCAGTTTATCTGGAAAAGCAGGAAAAGTTTTCAAGCTACGAGGCTCATTTAGATGGTTTTTTTCAGTTTCACCCAGTTGTCAGCTATTATTTCCTGGCAGGTGCAAGCGCTCCATCTACTCCCTGAAGGACATGGTCACAGTGACTTAGATTTGCCGTAGTCTGTATCTTAAATGTTGTAGGCTATCTAAAACAAAACTCATGTCCAGAAAGATACTACTGAAGAAAAACTAGAAAAAGAGGGAAACAGTGAGTCTGCAAAATATTTCTTTTGTTCTTTATTATTTGAGTTAAATAGGGTTAACTCAATAGAGTTAAATTTTTGTGGCTAGGCTGTATGTACTAGAAATGGGTAGGAAATGTAGATTTTTGTGCTGGGCTTCCTGAGAAGGACAAACCTGGTGACTTGTTGGGTTAGCTCATTACTCATATACTACCTTGTGTATTCAAGGAAAAATCCCAGGTACTCTTCTGATGATGTGACTGTTTCTGTCTCGCCTCAGTGTAGTTAGATGCAGCCCATATCCAAGAGTTTCAGAAGACAGAATGAAATCTTTGCCAAGTATGAAAGACAGGTATGACAGGCGAGTAGTCTTGGCAGACAGTTTCATTTATTTTGCAGCTATTTGAAGTGGCAAGCTTCCAAATTTCCTTTATAAAGGAAGATAATTGCCTAACAAGGTCATTGGGAACAAGGAATACAGCGTGATTGAAACTAGGTCCTTCTGTCCTTCGATAGAACAGGTCTTTTTATTTCATGATGTGCTGGAAGGACCCACTGGGCCATGTTCCAGACACTGTGTGTACATCATATCTCCCATTGCCCGCCAGAAAAATGGGTTTATGAAATGTTGGAAAATGCCCAAATGAAGATTAGTATGAAAACTACAACTGGGCCAGTCTGTAGTTATATGGTAGCTTCCTTAAATGCGTAAAGGCTGGAAGAAGGTGGGTCTTTTTGCTTTTCTTGTCCTTAATTTTGTGGGAATTGTTTGTGATTTTTATTTTTTTGTTTGCTTGCTTAAACTGCTCTGAAGATAGTGTCAGTAATTTTCTTGTCCTTTGTATTGTGTTTGTGATTAGAGTAACTCAAGCTTTTTCAGAGAATTTTCACAGTGTCATTGGGAGATGGAATTATCCTCATTTTAAAGAAGAAAAATTGTTACAGGAAAAGTAGAAGATTCTCATCTATTTAAGATGCTAATCTCATATTTTGTTTTTAACTATACCTGTGTCTTCAAAGTACATTCCAGGTGATTTCTAGCCACGTCCTTATAAAAAGCTGAAATTTTTTGGATGAAACTTTAAAAACTCCTCTGTCCCTTTGAGGCAGAAAAGCTGCCAAGTCTGTGGACCTTCAGTGTGGTGATTAAAAGTAGACATAGTTGTAAGTAACTGAAAACACGTCTACTAATCAGAGATGTTAAGCAACTTCAATGGAGTTTGCTAGCAGTCAAGCCTGTAATGCATGTCAGAGGCTATTAGTGCTATTTTGAATGAGTCATTTGGGCAACAGAGGTCATAACTTAATTTGCAGTTGTATACATAAGTACACGGAACACGGGAACTACCTATTAACTACATTATAATATCTTTTTACTGTCTCATCATTAAAAAATGTATTTTCAAATGACGAGGAGCAATCTGAAAGAAGTATGTGCTTATATAGGTTAAACTGCATGTGTTCAGGTAGATCTTTATCTTTTTGATGCCACACTGAAATATTTATGTGATATTCAAATAGTGGAATAGACGCAATCAAGTGTCAGTCAGCTTCCAGAAAAGTTGCTCGGTGTTTTCTCAGAAGGCACCATCCTTCAGCTTCCTGGCAAAAGAGGAACTACTCTTTGGAAATGAGCCAATGATACATCTAATGAAATTCCATAGCTCAAATAATGATCACCACCCAGTGCAGATTAAAAAGATACTGTTTGCTACTGGTTTGCTGCTTTTTATTTTTTGTTCCTTCTGAAACAAAAAGCCCCTGGCTACCCTCAGAAAAAGAGGAAGAGAGAGGGAAAAAGGAAAGAAGAAAAAAAAAAAAAGGCCTTGACTAATGTCTTGAAATGGAGCATTTACGAACGAAAAAGATCAGCTGAAAGACCTGCTGCTGAAGTTAGCTTGTCCATGCAGAATGCTTGCATGAGCAACAGACTACAAATATAATGAGAATGACTGTAGCTCTGATCATGATATTCTTGACATCCTCCAAAAAATCCTCAGTGTTACAGAGCTTTATTCTAACCATTCTCCCCCCAGCAATGTGTTTTCATTGGCATAGCATTGTGAGACATCAAAATGCTGGGCTCTGAAAAATCCAAACTTGCCCTTGCCTCAGCAAATTACGCACTCCTCCATGGGAGTACTGTCAACCTTTGAATTTAAGCTTTTCTTTTAAAAATCTAGTCCTGTGGGTTGTATATGAAATGTGTTCAGCATAAAGACAGGGTCAACTAAGTTGCTTAAATCAGCTTCAAGCTCCAGAAGTGTCAAGTCTTTGTAGAGCTATTTGGGCAACAGCAAAAGCGATCTGCTGGTTTGATTTTTTTTTTTTTTTTGATTATTCTATTGATCTTTTTAAATCTTAGGTTATTTTCCCCTGATTAGAAATGCTTCTAGAAGCCAAAAGTGTGAGGTTTAGAGCTTGGGAAAGAACCCAGACAGCAAGGCTGGATTAGGAAAAGTCCCATGAATAGCCTTTTGCAGCCAGGAAGATGAGTGATGAAGGGTAAAGATCAACTTCTCCACTCATTCCTTTGAACAAAGATGAAGAATAAAACAAAACCAAAGCACCTCCTCTGTTTCTGCAGCTGCTGGGATTGGGATTTATGTAGGGCTCAAAGGCTGCAGACAGGCTGCTTAATTGTCCTTGGTGGAGTTGGTAGCTGCCTGGAGCAGTAGACTGCTCAGGGTATTAATACAGACGTGGTTTGGTTCCTAACATTAGTAACATTAGCCTGAGTGGTACCAGAAAGGTCATACTGGTGGCATAACAGCCCCAAATCCTGGGGGCTCCCGCTGTCTCTGCAGCCCAGGCCCACTCCTTTAGAATCATAGAATGGTTTAGGTTCGAAGGGACCCTGAAGATCATCAAGTTCCAACCCCGCTGCCATCGACAGGGACACCTCCCACTAGACCAGGTTGCCCAAGGCCACGTCCAGCCTGGCCTTGAACACCTCCAGGGATGGGGCCTCAAAAACCTCTCTGGGCAACCTGTTCCAATGCCTCACCACCCTCAAAGTGAAAAAATTCTTCCTAATATTTAATCTAAACCTGCCCTCTTCCAGTTTAAAGCCATTCCCCTTCGTCTTGTCACTACATGCCCTAGTAAAAAGTCCTTCCCCAGCTCTCCTGTAGGCCCCCTTTGGGTACTGGAAGGCCCCAGTAAGATCTCCCCGGAGCCTTCTCTTCTCCAGGCTGAACAGCCCCAACTTTCTCAGCCTCTCCTCATAGGAGAGGTGCTTCAGCCCTCAGATCATCCTCGTGGCCCTCCTCTGGACATGCTCCAGCAGGTCCATGTCCTTCTTATGTTGGGGACTCCAGAGCTGGACACAGTACTCCAGGTGGGGTCTCACGAGAGTGGAGTAGAGGGGCAGGATCACCTCCCTTGACCTGCTGGCCACACTCTTTTGATGCAGCCCAGGATACGGTTGGCCTTCTGGGCTGCGATCGCACATTGCTGGCTCATGCTGAGCTTCTGGTCAATCAGCACCCCCAGGTCCTTCTCCTCAGGGCTGCTCTCCAGCCATTCCCCGCCCAGCCTGGATTTGTGCTTGGGATTGCCCTGACCCAGATGTAGGACCTTGCACTTGGCCTTGTTGAACTGCATGGGGTGGCTTGGGCCCACCTCTCCAGCCTGTCCAGGTCCCTCTGGATGGCATCCCTCCCCTCCAGCGTGTCTACCTCGCCAAACAGTTTGGTATCATCAGCAAACTTGCTGAGGGTGCTCTCAACCCCACTGTCCATGTCGCCGACAAAGATGTTGAAGCACAGTGGTCCATTTTCGAATCCCTGTCTCTTCAATTTAGAGACCAGGATACCCTGTGGGACGGTGTCGAACGCTTTGCACAAGTCCAGGTAGATGACATTGGTTCCTCTTCACTTGTTCACTGCCACTGTAACCCGTTCGTAGAAGGCCACCACATTTTTGAGGCATGACTTGCCTTTGGTGAAGCCATGCTGGATGTCACCAATCACCTTCTTGTTTTCTATGTGCCTTAGCAGACTTTCCAGGAGGATCTGCTCCATGATCTTGCCAGGCACAGAGGTGAGACTGCCTGGCCTGTAGTTCCCTGGGTCTTCCTTATTTCCCTTTTTGAAAATAGGGGTTATGTTTCCCCTTTTCCAGTCGGCAGGAACCTCACCAGACCACCACAACTTCTCAAATGTGATGGCTAGTGGCTTAGTGACTTCGTCTGCCAGTTCCATCAGGATCCATGGATGTATCTTACCAGGTCCCATGGACCTGTGCACCTTCAGGTTCCTCAGGTGGTCTCGCACTTGATCTTCACTTACAGTGGGCGGTTCTTCATTTTCCCAATCCTCACCTTTGCATTCCGCATCATGGGCAGTGCGGCCGCAGTCCTTGCCGGTGAAGATTGAGGCAAAAAAGTTGTTGAGGACCTCAGCTCTGGCTCTGTCCCAGGTAACCAGTTCTTGCGTTTCCTTCCGGAGAGGGCCCACGTCTTCCTTAGTCTTTCTTTTCTTGCTGACATACTTAAAGAAGGATTTTTTGTTTGTCTTAATGTCCCTGGCCAGATTTAGTTCTATCTGGGCTTTAGCTTGTCTAACCTGATCCCTGGCTGCTCGAACGATTCGTCTGTGTTCTTTCACCTCTCAGTGCAGCAGGAACCGCCCATCACTCCAGGCCCTAAGCTCAAAGGTGATACGATTTGGTTTTGCTGAACCTGCCAAGGAGCTGGAATTCTAGTCAGGGCTGTTGTGTCCATCACATCCATTTCTGACGGGTGTTTTGGCATATGCCTCCTCCTAAGAAGACATGTCTGTTTAGGAGCTCAACTGAAGCAGCTGGTTGTGGTCCCTGGAATGCATTCTGACAGGGATGCTGCCACCTTGAAGGAGCATGAGAAGTGAAGCTGGCAGTATCTTAAGGTCCCAACACTTACACAGGAGCTATTTATTCCCTTAAATTGTGGACTGCATGATTTCTGAGTTGTAGCACAACGATTTTCTTTTTCCAGACTACTTAATTCCTCGGTTTTGGTACAAATTTTCAGTATCGTATCAGTCCACTCATGGTGTTGTTGCTCCTTGTTCTTTACTATGTTGTTTTAATAAATTGTGTATTCCCATGTACTCCCCTAGCTTGCTTGAGCAGGAATATTTGTGTCTGTAAGCTATGCCAAAAGGAAAGGTTAAACCCAGAAGTGATAGGAGCTAACTGAGGTGTGATGAGAGGAAAAAAATTCTTCTAAGTATACTTAATAATGGCTTGTCAGCCGAAAAAAATAAGCAGACTAAAATCCCTGATCATCCAGAATTCACAATCTACAATCTGCTAGTTTGTTGAAATGGAAGAATCTTAAATGTGCTGTCCGTATCCCAAAATCCAGCCCATCAAGGTCTATCCCCTGAATGATTAAGACATATTGTTTGGTGAAAGCTAGTAACAGAAGTAATAATTTTAAAGTTGTTCTCCACCTTTCTCACCTACCTGTTGCTTTTTCATCCTCCCCCGCTATGTACGGTTGTCATGCAGTTTTCTAAGCTGTCTTGCTGCTTTTGGCTTTTGAATATGTTTGAATCATTTGTTACGCATCTACATCTGTCCTCTTTGCTCTGTGGGTTGGCTGTTGCTGACTTCTCTCTGCACACCATGTGGTCCAAAACATTTATTTCACCTACTAGATACCAATGAGGAAAAAATCTTGAGTTCATAAGTAGCTCTGGTTATTTGTGTTAGGTGATCCTAAGTCATATTTTGCATTGCGTATACTGTTGGCCCTCAGTGTAATGGTTGAGCATCTCTCTCCTGTTAGATGCTTAAAACATTATTTATGGAGTGTTTGTAAACTTACGGGCAGTGTGTCTGGGAATGTTTGGTGTGTTCCCATAGAGCTGAATTGTATTTTGACAGCTGGTTAATGCTACGAAGCCTCCAGTGGCTACTGCTCTCTAGCTGCGATTTCTCCACCAGTTAAATGACTTGTGATAGTTGCTCTGCAGACATGGCTGTGATTGACAATCTGGATTTTAAAATGTAGGTTCTTCCAGGTAACTATTGTTTGTGGGATTGGTTCAGCCCAAGTAATTTTGCTTTTATTTCTAAATACGACCATAAATTCAGCTCTTTTTTCCAAGTTGAGCTGAAAATTGATGTTAACAAATTCTATTTTTAATATTATAGTTTGTATCACCAGTCTTCATAATTAAAGCATGTTGGCAAGTAAATATATCTTGTTTTATTAGAGCAAACTAAGGAACAGAGAAGTTAAAGGGTTTTTCAAGGTCAAACTCGAAGGAAAACAGCATGATTCAACTTGGGACCTTGTCTCCTTTTATGGATGCTGACCCCCCTCTCTGTAGTAGCAGAAGTCACTGGTTGCTGCTATGTAATCTAATCTCTCCCTGTTCTTGTTTATTTTTGGAGGTGAAAATGAGGTTTCAGTCCTTGTTTGTAGTGAGCCTGATGAATGTTGAAACCTGAAAGAATGCTACTCTTACTTGCTTCCTATTTGAGAGATGCCTGCTGAAACTAAGGCGAGCTAGGCATTTGTACCAGGATGAAAAGCAAAGGCCCTTAGCTGTAGGGTTCCTCACCTTAAAGGATTTGGATGAGGTGGTGTCAGACTTCTATCAAAATAATTCCTTTCTTTTGTGTAAGGAAATGGATAACAGAATGAGCACATTTTAAGCCTGGTCTTGCCGTTTGTCTGTTCTGAATATAGACTGTCTTTGGATACCTTCTAGTCAGGTAGTTGAGCAGGTAACATAAGACACTCTTACTAAAACGTACTTTGCTAATGCTGGTTAATACACCAGGAAGAGAATATCATAAAATAAATTTGTCTTTATATTTTAAGTTCTCTTCTTCCATGTCCCTAGGCATTTCCGTACTCCATCAGTCCTTATATTTAGTTCATTCTACTCAGTATTATTTATTGTGAAGGTACTGGTAGGGGAAACTTGGGGTTTTGCGGGATAGCAGTTCTGTAAGATAAAAAGGTTTTACTTAACACTGTGGAGTATAAACTGAGGACTTGTCAATTAAGGTGCTATTAACATCTATATCAAGCCTGGCCTGTAGTCCTGGCGTCCAAAACTCACTAGTAGTTATGTTCATCTGCCTGTCAGCTCTTCAAGAGATTGTCCTTTTGGTTGGTTGTAACATTCAGCATCCCACCAAGGCCATACACAGCTCCTTACCCTCACTCTCAGCTTTGCAGGATGTCGTTCATGATCTTTCTTAGGAAACATTTGGAGCCACAGTAGTTCCCAACAAGATTATTACAAAGTGCTTTTCATGGATTTGCATTTAAAATCTATAAAAGAAATAGAAGCACACCTAGTATGATAGTGGACCTTTGGTATGATACCATATTAAAAATAATATTGCAGTAATTTGGGCTGTATTTTGCTGGCCGCTGTAGAATTTTAAATAATCCTTGGAGTATGGAATTTACATACTGAGGTCTAAATACCTTAAATAGCTCTTGGTAGGAAGATTTTTTTACTTTTGCTGCAATCATAAAATCACTTTGTTTTCAGGCCATTTGGAACAAACTTGTTTCAGAGCCCTTGAAAGGAACAGCTTTTGAATAAAACATATCTATTATTCCTGCTTATAATTCTATAAATACGTATCTCAGAGGTGAGTAGGCAGTCTACAAACGGCTTGAAATGCCCCTTGGATATTAAGTTTGCTGATTTTGTTTCAGATCTGAAAAAGGGCTTTGAAAGAGGACTTTGGAACTTTTAATCAGTATTTGTAATGGCAGATTACCTGTCCCTGCAATTCTGAGCGATATACTTACTCAGCACTCTTGGTCCTTGGTTTATGAGTAAGTGAGGAAGTTGGGAGTTTCTGCAAGAATGACTCATACCAAGGAGGAATCCTAATACTCTTCTCCCCTGTCTGATGATGGAAGCTAATTAATTAAGCTGTGTGCGTAATGCGTCTTCCACAAAATTGCGGAAAGGCTGTTGATTCCACTTCCTGTAGGAGACAGGATAGAAAATTCTCACTGTAACTTCAGGAACACATTGCCTCCAAAGGGAGTAGAATTGCTGTTAGGAACCTGTAACTGGCCATGCTGACACCTCGCTTAAAGTACAGTATGGACTCTTCCTGTTGATTGTTTTTGAAAAAAATAGTACAATTCTGACTTTTAAGGCCTTAGAGTATAATCCTTAGGTATGATGACATCTTGCTACTTCTAGACAAGCCTTTCCCTATTTGTTTGGTCAGCTTTATTTTCTAGTAGGTAGATGGTGATAATAAATGGGAACTGATGCTTGGAGGTCAGCAGTAAAAGGTCACAAGCCTGAACCTCATTCTTTTGACTCTCTCATGCCAATATCATAAATGTAATACTGCGTTCCACTGAGCTCTGAGTCTGCATGAGTATCTGAAATAACCATTTCTTTGTGTAGCTGTTGTAACTTCACTAGAAGATGCTTGAAAGATTTTAACTGTATCTTTTAAGCTCGCTACTGCAAATTGCTTAGAGAATCTCATTATTTTCTGTTTGGAGAGCAAAAATTAATGTTTCTATTGTATAGGGTACCAAAGGTTTATTTTGAATTAACCAAGAGCCCCAAACTATTTACTGACAAGAAAACCCAAACTAAACAGTGTTTTCTCTTCTGTAGACAGAGTTTTATTGTACTTGCTTATCCTGAATTTCAACATGGTGTTGGAAGTTATAAACAGTGACTGTGGAAACAACTCTACCTTAGTACTGTTTAAGTTTCCTGAAGTGCCTTTGTATTCTGCAACAGTGCGAGATTAATGTTTAAAATGCTTCTACTTTCTGTTTTTTTTTGTTCAAAGACTTATAGTAAAACTCCAGAACTTCTCAGATCTACTTTCAAGGTGGGTGAAGAGTCTATTTCTTGGGCAGTACCTACCTTATGCATCATTGCTCAGAACAGTGCTAAATACTTGAGGTATTTTTTACTTGTTGTGTCTAAGTCTTTCAGAGGTGACAACCTTGGGAAATTTTAACAAAGACTGGACAACTAGGGATTTCAACTCTTGTAGCCCCAATTTATACAAGTCTACTAATGTTTGTCTACGCTGTGCCCAGCCTTTTAGCCAACGTTAAGCATTTTGAGAAAGGTCAGTCTACAGATCCAGTTTGCTGTGTGATTAATACAATGTATTAGTGTCAGCTGATAAGAATACAATCAGCACCATTTTTTTTAAAGGAACTACTTTCAATTTCTCTTAGTTGGTTTATGCTAGTTTGGTGTCTTGGATCAGCCTATCTTCCATTGTAAATGAATGCTATTGCTAGAAAATATGTTAAGGTTATTTGCAATGACAGGAAAGAATCTATATTCATTATTTTTTCTTATTTCTTCCTTGAGAAGCATTTGTTTTATTTTCTAAATATCTTTTTGTCCTATAGAGAATGGTAGGGCAGATGCTTTGTTCTAGAGGTCTCTGCGTAATTTTTGTGGGTAACGTCTGAAGTCAACAACAAAGGGTTTATTCTCCATTTTTCTTTTTCACTGTTCCTCTGGAAAAGGAAATGAAAGCAGCTTGAACAGTCTATATCATTTGCTTGAGATATGCAAGTTGTTACTATGTGCAATGTTTTTTTAATAACCATCTATAATCCATAATTCTAACAAAATAAAGGAAATATTTCTGCATGACTTACAATATTTCCATCAGTAATACTGGAAAAAATTTTCTCAGTTTCACTTACACAAGTAGATCTGGAAGTTCAATTTTTCCTTTTGTCCAGGGAGCTGTCATACATTTTGGTATATGTTTGGTAGTCAAGATTATATAAAAATTTTATTATAATCAATTAATATATGTTTCATATCATGATAAATTTATGCAGATATTTGTCTCATAACTTTTTAAAACTGAAAAAACTCTAGACCTTCAGTGGAAAAAAATGTTAGTATGGGGAGGTAATTATGAAAATTATTCTTCTTCCTCAGGATATCTGATCTTGGTGCATTTGGTATATATTTGCATATTTTACCAATAACCAGTGTTTCTCAGTACACATCTTAAATGAGCAAAAGGCACCGACAGCTACAAGAGAATCATGTGAGGTTCTTTTCTCCCTTCACATTTCCTCAGATAAATTTTAAGTGCTGTTTTTTGCAATTCTGACATTTTCTGACAGAAATAGGTTTCATAGCCTAATTTTTAGAGATGGATTTAGTTTTAGACAGTAAAGAAAACCCTAATGCTCTAATTGGAAAAGTGCATCTTGGACAAGGAGATACATTACAGGAGTATAAAAGTTATATTTACAAACCTATTTTTTAATTAAGGCTTTTCACAATACAAGCAAATACATTTGAGGTTTTTTTTTTAGTAGTCCCAGAGAGGCAGGATGGGGTTGTGTATTACAGGCTGGAAACATAGCTGTCTGCAGCTCTTTCCCACAGAGTTGAAATTCATTGGGCCAAAGGTGATTTAACTTTTGTTTACTCAGTACAGGGGACTCTCAAATTATCCATGATGTGGACTAACTTTTCCTAAGAAGTGGGTTGCAGGCATCTACTTACCTCTTTTCAGTTGTGTGAATTGCCTCTCAGTGCTGCTCGCATAACACGGCTGTGGGTTCTGCAGTAATTGCTAACATGGAAAAAAGCAGTATTAGAACAGGATTTATGTACTCTAAGTGCTGTTGTGGAAGCAAAATGCAGACCTGTGGGGGAAAGCCAGCATCCTGTGGCCTGCTGAGTGCTGTAAACCAGTAAGGCAGAAAAGAGTCTTCTGGGCTAACTTGTGCTGGAGATGTGACTTGTTGCGAATAACAGGAGAGCTCCTTGCCAGCACCAGCCACTCGCTCCTGGGAGCCCTGTTGATGTGTGAGACGGAGGATATGGCCGCTGCTGCGTGGAAGTGAAAGGTATTTCAGATATACAAAAAGCTGGGGCAATTAAGTAAGCTGTGATTAAGCAAGCTACATAGTAAACAGTATGAAAGAGCTGCTTGGCATTCAAGGAGGGAAAGAATCAAGGCAGCGTGGATAGAGCTAATACACAGAGGAAAGATTTGGAGGCAGGACTGGGCAGACCGTTAAGGGTAGATCTACTCAAACAAATTACACCATGTGGAAAAAGAATTTCCCACTCGGCTGCCTGGGGACATGCAGTCTTTCCATGCTGATAGTTAAGAAAGCAGTTAAGAAAGCGATCTTCTCTAATTGCAAGTTGGGAACATTTGCATTTGGAACTACTAGGAACATTTTGGTTCTTGTGTGCTTCACTCTGTCGGTGACCGGCCTTTCCCCTTTAAAAGTGTAATTGCCGTGTAGAGACTGGGAAGAGCATTGTACACACCGTGTCTGCTATTGCCTTGAGAGCATTCTGGGTTACCGCTGTCTGGTTTTTCTCGTGAGTTTTTCCATGCCAGTAGCAGCCATACACCACCCTCTTTAACTTAATGATCTAACAGCAATGATGTCCTAATGGTGTGCTTCCCAGCCATGACATGGTACAGGAGGGTACCATTTAGGCATAGCAGTCTGTGATTTTCTATCAGAAGATTGCTATAAAAATTGTCATAAAGAAGCAATTTTATGGCAAAAGAACATGTACGGGAAAAAGTCAGAAATAATTGGAAGGTGCAGGGAAAGTAACCAAGACTTTAATTCATCCATTTAGTGATGGAGGAAATGATAGGCCATAATAAGCCAGGAAAGCTTGTCTGTAGGAAAAGCATTGAATGTTCCGTTGCTTCTGTGGGCTAACAGGGACACGAGAGCACAACTGTAATCAAAGAGTTTGTGTTCAGGTACTTTTTGGGTAATCTGTAGGTGTCCTTGCAAGTCAGTTGCATATGTCTTTTCTTAAATGATACCAAATGGTACTAAAATGATATGTTTTTATTAATTTAGTGGAAAATAACTTAATATGGCTATTAGCAGCCACGTATCATAGTGTTTAGATGAAGACGGCATCCATATGATCACAGAGTGTGGAGTTTATATATTTAAATCACAAAATTCAAGAAAAAGTAAAAAAACCTAAAGGTTTACTGTTGACTTCTTATCTGGAGGATTAAAAAGGAAGTAATTTAAAATGGTATTAAATAGTACATCTCACCCTGAGTTTACTGTACTGGAAATGCTGTGCTACCTTTAAATAACCCAAATCTCTCTTAAGATCCCTTTATGCTGTTAATAAGCTGTATCTGTTTCTTCTATATTTTTGGGAATGCCAGGTCCACTGTAGAGCTTTAAACGTTCGTTTCCTCTAGAAAGTAATTCAGAGGGGAGGGGACAGTTAAAAATAATTTGTGGTTCCATTTTCTTATCTGTTTTTGGAAAGCTAAGCCTGAACTTTGAAATTACAGCAGCTGCAAATGCTTTTAATTAAAACTAAATTTCAATTACATTTGCTTCTTTCTGATTTCTCCTTATCGATCCCCGTGGCCATTCACTATTTAGCATCATCCTATATGTCCCTCAGTGTTACTCGGTTGGGCTTATTTCATCTCTTCATTGCAAAACTGAGAGATGCTTTCACAGGTAGCAATGCATGTATCCATGTATGGCTTCAGCGTTTATTTTCAGTTATTAAACTCTAGAAAAAAGTCTTGATTAAGTTGACTTTTATTAGTTATTTGTATTTCTTTTGTGTTTTTTGGCCTTCATGTTCTAGGTAATAAATAAAAAATCCCGAAACAAAACCCCAGGATAAGAGCATGATTCCTATCTACTCTGAGCGGCCTTTAAGTACCAGGAAATAACAAGGAGGAGCAGCATCGTGCTCAGCAAGGCAGATTCAGCCCCTCTTGCTGTCTAGTGTCTGACTGAAGTGACTAAGTATGTTTGTGGCCCTCAGGGAAAAAAATGGCTTCTCAAACAAACAAAGAAAACAACCCCAGTAATGCCAGATGCAGTCAGGAGGGAGGAGCGGATCTATTCCTACAACTCAATACAGAGTTAATGAGCAAAATTTTTGGCTTATAAATCTTGGCTCCTTTTACTTTAAAAGCCTTGATCAAAATCGTGCATCCGTGAACTGAATTGTATTTCCTCTGACAAGGTTATCTGAGCAGCAGATTTCCAGTGTGTATGAATGATGATACAGTTCTCTCAGGCAGCTAATGAATATTCTAGCTTTCCAGATACTTGGAGGATTAGGTCAGAGTGCTGGTGGTGGTATAAATTTCTGGCGTGGAGACTTGCGCTCTGAGAAAGGCACTTAGCGTGTGTAATCTGCTGATGTTTTCATGAGTGCAAAGTAAAATTGTTCTCTAATTGGAATGTTTTAGAAGGCATATTTTGTATTTCTGTTGAATGCCCAGTTTCTGTATTTCCATTTTTTGCTTCTTCATTGTTCATATAGAGACATTAACCTAGTACATTTGAAATAAGACAAGTTTCCAATTTCCTTTTTTTCTTAAACTGTAATTGACATACTGTCTTTATGGTGTCTGGCTGTTTCAGTGTTAAGGCAAAAGAGCTTTTCCTTTTCAGTGGAAAGTAAAAAAACCACAAAATTCCAGTGTTTTGAAGAGAAAGGTGATGTGTATTTTGTTGTTAAAGTTTAGCTGAAGTGTTGTCATGTTGTTTTCTGTTTGATTTGAAAATATGTTTTTGGCATTTTGTGTTTTTCCCTCTGGGAGATACATCTCAATTTCCAGGAAACTTATAATCACGCAGAAAATAAGAAGCTTTTGTGCATAATTATATATCATAGAGAAAATCTTGAATATTCTACCGAATCTGAGATCAAAATACTCAGCAAGAGTAAGGATGGTGCTGAAGGATGGGCTTGGTGTGTAACTCCTCCATTAAAGGATGCTAGTGGAGTATGCCTGATTTTGGATCCCTGCCCACTTGATTATGGTGATACCTAAACAGATACTGTACAAAATATTGGATTTTCTTTGGCTCTTTTCCTTTGGTTTGGTACTTCTGAAAGTTGTATGAGTAGCTCAGCTTTTGCAGTGCACTGGTTGTTACAAAAATATCTATGAAGCCTCTTGCAGAACGGCATGCTTCCTTTGGAGAACTCGTATTCACATGATAAACTTGAGGTACAGTTTTGCAATTTAGTCGTGCTGACTAAATACTGGCAAATTCCTTGAACGTTGTTGAGGAAGTGGGAGCTGCGAGCTAGTCATGG
>NW_009649934.1:1640852-1664533 GCF_000708025.1 Charadrius vociferus
CAGAACTGGTGTATAGCTTGGCTCCAGGGTGTGTTACTGTAGGGAAGGATAGCTTCATCCCTTTCACCTAATAGGTTTTTTCCTCTCGCATGGAGGAAATTGTGTTACTTAATTGCAGGAAAAATAAAAGCCCTTTACTTAGTCCGCATGTCAAAAAAAAAAAAAAAAAGGGTTCCCTAATTGGTCTTAAATCATGCACACATAGAGAAAAACCGTGGTTTGCTTTCTATCTAATATTTTGGACATGCTCCCATTTCATAATGTGATTTGATGTTAATGAATTGTTCCCTCACCTAGAGCTTCACAGGATCTGGCTAGCCAGCCCTGCTGTATTAATCCTTCCATGTTGTTGCAGTTGCTGCTTGTCAAATGGAATCAGCTTGCGCTATCAGGAATAACGAAGAGCCTTTGGGCTTCAGGCAGCGTTGTGTCTCTTACTTGTTTTTAATGTCTGAGCTTTGGGTTTGAAGTTAATGAAGAGGATCCATTTGCACTTTTGTTTCAAACTTGCTTTTGGTAATGCTGAAAAACAGTGTGCCTGCAATGCTTTCATGTACTGTTTAGTCCTGTGCATTCAAAGAGGAAGGAGAACTTGGGAGGGTTTTGTTGTTGTTTTTTGTTGGTTGTTTTTTTTTTTTTAAAAAAAAAAAACTATTTAAATGGCTATTTCTTATGCACTTCTAAAGAAAAAGCAGCTGATAGTGCTTCCCCCCACCCCCAAGTAGTAGTTGCGGAATATCAAAAGAGCCAACTTTGTTGCTCCAAATGTTTTTTCCCTTTCCAAAAAAGGACATTCACTGTAAAATCCTTTTTTTGTCTTGCAGCATATGCTGCATAACAGCCTGTCCTGCTGTCTATTTCAGAGTCCAAAATTTCCTCAACTTACTGATCTTTTAGTGTAAAACCCAGATCTGTCTTACTCAACGCACTTGAAACCACTTTAAGAACAGTCAACTGTTGTTACTGAGAATCATATGTTATCATATGCTTAGATAAATTGGGCTGCATGTCTTCCAAAAAACCCATAAAATCAGCTCTGCTTTAGTTCTTGCTTGCCTGCTCTCTGCATTCCCCTCAAGCTTCTCAAGAGTTTGCACTGCCAAGATTGAAGGAGTTGGCCTATTCAGAAAAAGGTTTCTGATGCTCATATTTTGAAAAGTTTCTCATAATAATGACAGGGAAAGTATCAGTACTTTTTTTTGGCTTTGAGAGTGTTGGGGAAATATCAACAATTTATATGGCTGCCATAAATTCAGGCAGTTTTGGAACTGCTGAACATGCAAAAAAGGCGTGGAAACTCGGAATTATCTGTGCTGCTGGCTGAGTGGGATGAAACCAAAGAACATCTCTTGCTACATGGCTTATCTAGATGGATTTTCTCCAGACTATTGCAACACAGCGACAGATTTTATTATGTCATTATTTCTGTTGCTAGTCTTGTCCTACCCCAACAAAAGCAGAAGTATCTGAAGGAAAATACTGGGGGATAAAAGAAGGAAATGGTAACTACATTTTTTCCAAGCTAGGGTTGTAGGACTCTGAACCATTCTACACGTACTGTTTAATAAAAATAAAAAACCAAGCAACACACCAACCAAACTTACAGCATTTATTCTGGAATTTAGTGTATAGAATTGTCATTTTGAAATTATGAATCAGAAAAAAAAATAATCTGGCAATAAATTTAACAGGAATTAAATTGAGTTGTGTTATTAAATTTCTTGTAATCTTTTCTCGCTTTTCATAGTCCCGTTGTGTAATTATTTAAAAACATTTTATGAAGACATTTTAGAAGTATTACTGCAGAAATTGTAGGTGATTGAGCTGTTGGGCTCTTTTAAAGATGCTTTTTTAATGGTTGACTTTCTGAAGATAACTTCATTCTGTTAAATATTACGTCATAGATATATTTTGCTTTCGTAAGTGTATAGTCCTGCGGTTCCAATTTTAAGTTTTATTTTATTTTGTTTGTAAAATCTTCTCCGTAAGACAGTTTATCAAAATAGTTGCTGAGAAGCTTCACGTTTCTAATTACCATTCTTGGATTCCATAGACAGATGAACCAAATTAATAACTGGAGTAAACTAAACCATTCATAGGCGATAGTTGCACCTTAATGGCTAAACCTAAATAAAAGCAAGTGTGATGCTGATGCAGGGGCAGTACTTTTGGAGAAGTCTCCTTTTCCTGCAGAGACCTGCATGCAACATGTGAGTTTAGCCCTCAGTTTTGGAGAACACTTTTCACACCCTCTGTGAATTTTAAGCTTTCAAAGCAGCACCTGCAGATAATGTTTTTTTGCCGTGTGCGTCAGCTGTGAGCATTCAGCATCACGATGCATCGTGATTTGGTGTTGCTTGTGTTTTTCAGGCTTTAGCTGGATAACAGTAGTGCAATAGTCAGTAGTGCTTAGGGAAGTCCAGCTGATAAAGAATGCTGCAGTCTGTCTTCTTGACAAGGTTGATAACAGCAAATACAATAAGCCTCTTTTAAACTGACTTTAATTTTTAGACTGACTTCTTCCCACAGAGCATCAAATAGAGGCTGGGGCTTGCAACAGACCCTGCTAACGTTCTCTGTAGGCTAATTGTAGGTGTGCAATGTAGACAGTGGTTAGCATCATAGCTTTGGTTCAGTGACATCTCCTACAGCATAGGTTTTGGTTCTTCTCTTGCAGATGGGATTATTTTGATCATCAGCTGACAGAACACCTGTGATGGGAGTTCTTCAAGAACCATAATCAACCTATCTGCTTCGTATGAGTTTTTCTGTAATGTAAGCATAAAGCAGCATACCTGGGAAGAAGAAACCCATAATGTACACATTAATGGTGTGCACAGGTGAAGGATGCTAATCACACTTCCAGCATCTCCACTTGCAGGCTTTCTTGTATTATCGCCATGAAAGTAGCAATGTAGGCCATACACAGAGAGGACGGAGGTTCGTGTTCATGTTTTTGAAAGTGATGTGGGGGCAATAAATTGGGCATTAGTTTGTTGCTGTCTTTCTTGAGTGCCTTGTCCATTGCCAGAATGGAGGACAGGAGACCCATGTGTAAAATAAGATACCTGGATGTTGGAAGTAATCTCTATTTTTGCATCTAAAAAAATAAAAAGGTTCTGCTGCATCTTTTCAGGGAAGAACACCAATTGGTCAGCTATGTGTGGTGCTGGCTGCTAGTGTCGATGTTCCTCAAAGCATTTGTTTGACCTCGGAAGCAGCCTCAGCAAGGAGCTAAGCAGAAAGCAGTCATTTCGTGCCATCCAGAGCATTTCTGTGAGACAGCATGGAAAAGCCATGACCTGCATGTGCAGCTTTATGTCTGTTTGCAAAGTGTTTGACAGACTACTACAAGGAAATCAGAGGCTCAAATCAGCAGGGGAATTTTCTCATTTGTATTTGTCTTGGATATATAGTCCCATATCAGATATGGAACAGTCTGTGCTGTTTGGGCCCATTAGTTTTTTAGTCTTGTCAGTGCTCTGTTGTTGGCCTGTGTCAGCGTTTCCTCCAGATGATCCATTGCTTTGATGTTACTTCTCACTTTGTATAAAAGTCACAACCATGTCTTTGTTTCTGGATTGTGTTAGAGGTGGCTTGCCCTCACTGGCTATAACAAGGCAGAAATACAGCAACAAAGGAACCCTGGCAAGTTGCAGCGTAAGTCCCCGATAGCTGCAACTAGATAGCTGCTGTTGGAAGGGGAGAAACTGCAGAGTTTACCCTTTTTTCCTTGTGTCTGTGTGAAGAACATTTTTAATCTAATGGGAATTTTGTGCTAGCACATCTTGTGAAAATTCTCCTTGGAATATTTACGATTTTAATTTATTTTGAAGATATTTTTTTTTAAAACTGTGTATTACAAACACGTCCACATGAAAACTGAGTATTTGTTCATCCAGCAGACGTTGACATTGATGTGAAGGTATTTTAATTTTTCCCTCCTCCTCGATCCACGCATATTATAGTTGATAGTAACATGGTTGATTGTTTTTCCATATTAGATAGTTAAAAGCTCTCAATTTTAAAGCTTCATGGAAGTTACTGTGGATTTCACAGGATCTGTCCCAGATAGTGCAGAACATGGTTTTAGCTTGCAATGGGGCAGATCAGGGATGCTTGACAAGATGAATGTTGTGCTGGACAGCATCTGATGGTGTACTCTGAATCAGTGTGGCCATCACTGTGTACTCCATACAGAATAAAGTTACTAGATTTTTTTTTCCCCTGGGTTTTTCAGATTGCACATGACTTTGAAATATTTGTTTGAGATATTGAACCTGTAATTTCGACTTGCAGTATTTTTGGAGTTTGCATCTCATTTTTTCCACCATTTGGTTTGGATAAAATTCACACCCTTTAGGGAAAACAGTTTGGCTTTAATACTTCATAGCAGCAATGCAGACTGCATGAGTAGATTGTAAAATCTCCCTCAATTCATAGCTGGTGTTTTATAGCAATTTCAGTTCTTGACAGATACAGCTCATAAAACTAGAGTCAACGCTTGTTCTGTCACTTCTGAAATAGTCATGGAGACTAGAGAAGGGACTCTTGTCTAACATGCAACAAGCAAATCACACGTATTGCTTTTGATGTTTTTGCTTTTCAAATGTGACAAAACTTTGGATGAGTGTATTCAGCAGGGCTTTTGAGAAACTTTGTTGAATTAAAATGAATCTCTTTCACTGAGTTTCACTGCCAAAACCAGATTTAGTGGGGTATGTTTTTGTTTACAGCAGTACAGCTGATACTTGTCAACTATCTCACTGCAATATCTTAGCATAGAGAATTGGAAAACGTGCCCGAGGAGCAAATCCAAATCCTTCTTTCTCACTTAACCTCCCTGCGTCAGTGTAGCCTGTCACGTATAGTAAGATTTTGCTTGAAGCCACTGAAAACCTCTACTTTTGTGAAAAAAGCATAATGTGTAAGGGTAGAGAAACTTGGCAGGAACAGGTAGTTTGTTATGTGAAAAAAAGCTGTTGAATTGGTTTTTTTAAGTTGTTGTTAAATGGAAAAGCAAAAAGGTATCTTCTAGGTTCACAATGGCCTTAGACTGAATGCATTTAAACATCATTAGAAATTCTGGGATGTTGGTGTTTTCTCCTAACTGCTGAATTGCTTGTGTTTAGCATTTCTGAGCGACCGTTTGAGATTGCACTGAAGCCAAGTACAATTACACTAAAAGAAGTAACCATATCAAAAACAAGAAGCTGAGCTGAAAATGTGGCCTTCATATGATTTGGTCGTCTGAAATGAGGAAGATTGTGGGATTATTCAAAATGTGTACGCATTGTACCTGTATCTATTGTATCTGTTAATTGGGAGTTAAAGAAGTAAATGTCAAAGCCTTGTATTCTGTTTCAGGACTAGCATTGGCTTGAGTCGAATGGTCTGAGTCAAATCATGCAATTGTTAGTTTAGTTTTGTCAGTGCTTTCCAATTTTTTGTTAGTGTAGTCCTAGACTTACTGGAAATTGTGACTTCTAGCTGGGCTGTCCCTTCCAGCCAGAGTTATCCTGCAATTCTGTCAAATAAACTTTCCAGTGGGAGCCACATGCTGACCTAGGCAGTTTGTTTCTACCTATGGCCTAATTGGGTCTTAAAACTGCTTCCCCAGAGGTGAATGATGATGAAATCTGGTTTCTTTTACATCCATATGGAGTAGTAACCGTATGTGATGTGGTGTTGGCAAGCCACATAGCTAGCCACTTGAGGGTAGTTCCAAACATAGCGAGCACAAGGTCTCTTGAGCAGCTAAAATGTGTTCTTCATTAAAACTCTTCATGTGCGTTGTGTTTACGTTGCATTTGTGAAAGGGAGGTATCAGATGGTCTTTGTTAATTTTTACAAAAGCTGTCTGTTTTTCTTTCTTTGTCTCATCAAATGGTGCTCCAAGCTGCAATAACCAGTGGATTAGTGGCAAAGATTTGCTGGTTTATTGCGAGTCTGGATGACCGTCTGTGTGAATGTGAATTATAGTCATCGCTTTCAGTTCTTCAGTGGGATAAGCCATGGTGCCAAGTAATCCTAAACCTGCTTTCTAACTTTGTCTTACTCTACAAAAAAGAAAGTAGGGAAACAGTCATAATTTTTTTCCATTTATTGAGAATGGTCTCCACATAGGGAGATTGCGTGATGTGCAAATAATGGTGTCAGGAGCTATATGCTGTCTTGCTGCAAAGACTCTGATTTCACAGTCTTTTATCTAAATGACTGTTCTGGACCTTAAGAGATAGAAGAGGAATGTTAATTGCTTCTCAGGTCGTTGTCTTTATGTTAAAAAACATGCAAGCATGTGCAAGATTGCTTGAAACCTTCTTCCTAGTGCTGCTTGACTGCACTGGTTAACAATCTACAGTCAGGCGGCCAGCTCAGCCCAGTTTCAATTCTTTACTTTTTTTCATCATCTCTTCCTGTTATGTTGTTAACTCTTTTCTCCTAATCTCTCCTTCTCTGCGTTCCTCATACTCTGATTGTACTAGCATTCCCTCGCTATCAAATCACTGTTTTCTCTTACCCTTTGAATAAGTCATTTTTGCTTCACAAAATAATATTGACATACAAGCTACTAGGGCTAACTCCATTGCTGAAGGTGCTGTGAATTGTAAACTGAAATGTGCTCTAAGTTCAGGAGCTCTTGAGAATGAGGGAGGACTGTAGTGAAACACCAGTTTGCTGACTTAAAAATTGCAGGTGTTTTGGATTCTTGTAATTCCTCACAGTTTAAACCAGGTGACACAATAGTGCTGGAGGTTTTTTTCTACCTCTTCCCGTTACCTGGTGTGTACAGGTATAGAGGCTCACAGTTTGAATCATTAGCTCTGTGATGCTTCCTGGGATTAGTACACTGCCACCTGAAACCATTGCTTGAATAGAAGTTGTGTGATATTATACTTGTTTTGGTTTGGTATTCAGTTCAGTATTTGGAATGTACATTGTTTTCCACATTAAGTATGGAAAACAAACCGCGCACTTATCCAGCGACATACCTAGGTTTTTGAAATTTCTGTAACTGTGTGTGTATCTGAGTGAGAAAGTAAGTGGGAACTCATGCATATGAACCAATTATTCAGGTTAATGTTGATCAGGTGCTCATATGCAGTGCAATTACTTGATCATGCTTAAGGACATGTTACCCTTACTGTACATCTAGTAGGAGTTTTTGCTGCAGTGTCCAGAAATCTGTATGTACGTTCAGTAGTTTCCCAGATAATCTTTAAAAATAAAATTAAGCAAAGGTGTTCCTTTTCTCATTTGATTGCCTATTGAGGTGCCTATAATTCTGTCTGGGAATTTTTGAGGCTGTGTAGCAAATAAAAAAGAAAATAATATGTACCTTAAAAGCAAAAAAAATAATGTGAGCTTTAGATGATTGATTTTCCTCCTAGTTCTCCCTCCTTGCATTTTGAGAGATACTGGGGAAGGAACATGTGGAACAGCCAAAACTCTTTTCGTCCCTTTTTTTCCCCCAACCCACCCTTCACTCCAGGTGTGAGGAAAAAAATGTTTCAAAAAACCCCCAAACAATCTGTCTATTAGTTTGTGAACTACTTATTTGATAAGAATGTTTATACACTTGTGTGTTAATAAATAGGGTCTCTGTTTAAAAATTGAGCAAGGTCTAAGGCAAAGACATTACTGCTCCTTACTTATAACAGGATATGGTTAAAAGGGTGTCTTAAATTCAGTCTTTCATTGTACATGTTACATTTTTGTTGTTTCAGTATGTATCAGTTTTACTTCAGGCTCATGGTCTCAAAGCCACGTTCAAGACTTGCGACCTTTAGAGGATGGGTTCTATCAGCTGTGATGGATGCTGAGAAATGTGTATTGCTTTCTTACAAGTCTCGGAGCAGGTCTTTTATTCTACGATTTTTATTTACTTCTTTCCTCTTAGGTTGTCTATCATTGTGAGCAATGGCCCCCTTCTTACGGATATCTTTCAACTCATTTGAGCTGGGACCTGTGCAGAATCAAGGGGAACAACTACAGCCTTTCTGTGCTATCAAGATGAAGGAAGCATTGACTACAGGTGAGGTTACAAATGGTGATGCTTTTCTGAATAAGTTTTTGAGAAATACTGTAATCCCTCTTAGTCTATGAATGGTAATGAGTTCTGCTGTTGCTGTCATGCCAAGCACTTCAACATGAGCTTTTCTTTCAGAGTGGGAGGAGTTACAATGACTTTTGTTTCTGTCCCCACCTTAAAACGAGACCTTTCTTAGTGCTTTCTTGTCCTGTGGCCAGAGTGTTCAGCACTTGGTAGGGTGAAGTTGAAGATCTCTGGTTTCTTCCTTCACCACCAACACACAACTACTTACAAAATATGTGGTGAAACAGCTGAAATTTCACTTTTGCATAGGTTAAGGTGAGTTGTAAATTTTGCATGACAAAGGTTTGCAAATGTTAAATAAAGCATTGTTCTCTCCAGTTCCGCAAGTGACACACTGCACTTGCAGAAGCTCTGCAGGGGAGAGAGTGGTGTAGTGGAGTGCCGTGAAGAGGGATCTGAACAGCAGTAGGTTTGAGAGAGCCATTCTCAAGCATAGTGCAGTAAATGGTCTTTACTGACTTGGAGAATAAGTGTCAATGAGAACTGTAGGTGGTGGTTGTTGTAGTAACTGAAGAATTTTGGCAGAATTATTTGTTTGGAATGACTTGCACCCAAGGTCTGGTTAGCACCTCCCTTTTCAGCAGGCCCTCAGCCTTCAAAGACTGATTCTTTATAGAAACTGGTCCAAAGGTTTATAGTATTTTGTGATATTTAGCTAGAATCACTGCAGCCAAACAGGATGAGAGGGAGTTGCTGTACTGGGTTAGACTGCAGACGTCTAATCCTGCATTACGGCTCTAGGGCTTCACAAAACATCAAAGAATGCGGGAGAAGGGTGAATTTTCTTCTTCACAATATGATTGGGCTTCCCCTTATTGCTGAGGGGAAAAACTACGTTTAGATTTCAAACACAAGGTGCAGTGCCCCTTCCAGAAAACGTCATCAAGCAAACGTGTTAAGCTCCAAAGAAGCAGTTTCCTAGTCTGTTGGGAGAACCTCTGAAGAAATGGTCTTGAAAGTGTTGCAGCTGCCCGAATGTGTGGAGAGGTGGAAGTGGTCTAAATAAATCCACTTCTTCTTTCTCAGCTGTTTCCTTTTGAAAAGTAGAATTGTCACAACGTTTCTCCTCTTTGTGTGTGTCTTTTGAAGCACTGAAAAATGGGAGAGGAGGATGCAGTGAACCTTGGAGCAGGGACTGCTTGGGATAATCAGGAAAAGAAACTGATGTTCCCAATATCAGTTTGACAAGATCTGGAATAACTTTTGTTGGATTTGCACGCTGAAACAGGATCAAGGAAAAGCTTATATAGGAAGAAGAAAATCATTTGCATAATGATTAAGTATTAAGCCAGTGTGCAAACACGTACTGTTTTGAAGCCAGTAGTGTTAGCAGAGAAACAAAGGAGGCCTGAATACAGGAGGGGTAAGAACACTGTTCTTCTTAAAGGCTGTTCTTTCCTGACACTTAAGTGTTCAGTTACAGGCAGGCAATGTGATCCATGACAAATCTTGATTAGTATGATTTTAATTACAAAAGCAGCATGGCCAGGCTGGAAGTTGTTGCCAGTAATTCAGATGACTTCTTTCTGGTTTACATAGGGTAAAAATGTATATGGTAAGTGATCAAAGCAGATATTAATTGGCACATAGGAATAGGGAGAGTCCTGTGAATAGGCTGAAGTAGTTCTCTGCCCCTCTGAGAATACTACAGAGTACTACCAACTATTCTGTATGCTGCTGCTTCTGCAAACCCTGAATTTATAGTCAAAGGTTCTGCATTTCTTATATTCCCAAGAATGCCTCCTGAAGTGTGCCTTTTTTGATGAAGGGGTTTGGCTTTAGCAATCAAAAAAATACATGAGTGTAAAAGCCTTGCTGTGCAGACAGCCTGCTTTTGATTCCCCCTCACCTTTATTGTCCGTCCTAATAATTTCTAAGTTGTGTTTTGCTTGAGCTTTCCCTATATATTTTCGCCATAATATTTCAAATTTTTCCGTAGTTAAGAATAGCAAGTACAGGGCTCTGGAAGTAGGTTTGCACTGCTAAGAACCTGAGTTTTTCTTTCTGCAGAGTTCCCCAAATTCAAGATAAAAGCTTTTGACTGAGTAGAGGAGAAGTGCTCAAGTTGGCGTTGAAATGGCGGAGGTCCTTAAGGTGGCTGTTTCTGAGCATTTCAGAATGCCCTTTGGCAAGAAGGCTTAGGTCTGCTTGTCAGAGTTGTAATTTGTAATGCTGTTGGTGGCAGGCATTCCCTAATAAAGAAGTACAAGGACACTATTTGCTACTCTTGTTTGGATAGCTCAGCACAATTAAGTGGAGTGCATCGAGCAAGTTATTAATGAATGAACACAAACTCTGCCTTGAGTTCCCGGGAAGATTTTTAAATAATAAGTATCTAATTCTTCCTTCGTTGAAGTGAATGTAAATTCCATTGCTAATTTTAAGCGACAGACCACACTGCAGATTCTTAGGGAAGGGTCCAACTATTTAATCTGCTTTGCTATTGCTTTGCCATTGCTTTGCCATCGTGAAAACAGATTACATACTTAGAGGAAAAATGGATCATTCAGAGCTGGAGAGGCACTTAGAAAGCACTTGTATTGCAGCAAATGATCTCGATAAATAGCAGAAATTGTGCAGAATGTACAAAATTATATTCAGGTACCTGAGCACAAATGGGGAACAATTGGCTCAGCAGCAAATCACAGAGAAAAAACTGAGGAGGTGGCATCATCGTGTGTCAGAGTGACAGTGAAGAGCTGGATGTGGTTGTTTAGGAGGCAGTATCACTCTGGATGTGTTGGTGAAACTATTAAGAGACCCAGATCTAGAAATATGCCGAAGCTTGTTATAGATTGTGCAATCACCAGCTATTTTCTGTGCCAGAGGTAAGGATGGGAAGAAATTAGGTTAACTGGTAGCAAGAGAGACTGAAGCTGCGTATTAGGGAAAAAATCCATCTAATAAGAATGGTGAAGCACTGTAAAACTGCTAAGGAAGGAGTCTGTGGAGACTCTGTTATGGGAGGCCGGGTAAATGTTACCAAAAAAAAATTAAGATATTTTTTTGAGGTCCCTTCAGCCTTTTCCTTATTTCTTAACTACACAAGGTCTGTATGTGCTAGAGAGAACAGATAAGGCCTTGTAATATCCTTTAAAAAGTAGCAGTGGTGGCAGAGAGAGAGAGAGTACAACGCTAAGGAGAGTGACTTATGAATAGAAGTGAAATGTTGGGATAACTTGCAAGTAGATTAATGAAATGTGGAGCTTTTCATTTCTCAGCCACCGGTTTCAATTTAAACTAGGTCAGTGTAAGATACATCTTACTTTATCTTACAGTAGCAGGTATTCACTATGATCAGGCGACATGTCATGGAGATTGATACCAGAATGCAGCTATGCAAATATTCCCTGTCAAGCTGACTGACTAAACCAGCTTCTGAATTCCAGAATGGGTTTTGTCCCTCCTGGTCTCTCTGGCTGCGTGTTAACACCTTCACTGCTTTTGCATGCCCTGTTAGTTGGGGTGAGCTTTGCCTTCCAAGTCATGAATGTTTGAACTGAATATTTGAACTTTGTCCTAAGCACAGTCCAAGAAGTAGTAAGTCTGCTTTTGGTTTCAGTACAAGGATTCTCTCTTTTGTTTTATTTTGTTTAGTTTAAGTACTAGATCTACATTATTTGATTTTACAGTTTCTGTCCCTTTTTTGTGGCTTTCAGAGAGAGGAAAAACTCTAGTTCAGAAGAAACCGACCATGTATCCAGAATGGAAATCTACTTTTGATGCCCACATTTATGAAGGACGGGTGATTCAAATTGTTCTCATGAAAGCAGCAGAAGAGCCATTATCTGAAGTGACTGTAGGTGTGTCAGTCCTGGCAGAGCGGTGCAAGAAAGGCAACGGCAAAGCAGAATTCTGGGTGAGGAAGATTAATTCCTTAAACTTGCTGACCTGGTTATGTTTCTTTCAAGCTGAATGGATGCCTTATGGCTTTTGAACTATGAGTGTTTGATCCCTTTAGCATGTGTGACAGGACTTGTAAGACAATTATTTTAGCAGCATTTTTGAAGCAAATAATGTACAATCAAAGTTCAAGAAACTGACAATAAAATCCATAGCATTAGCGTTTGAAATAATGGCACATATCACATTGAGTGCCTATTTTATAAAGCCTCACAGATTTTAGCAAATAGCAGACATTTAAATTGGATTTGGTCATTGTAATTAATCTAGAGAAAAAGAAAGGTGAAGCTTATTCCAAGGCCTTTCCACTTAGAATTTCTAATTTTTTTTATTTATTTTTACAACAAATTTTAGTTCTCTTGATGCTGCTATAATGGGGATCCTGTAATCCCCATTTTTGTTATCCTGGTATCTTTTCTTACACCTGTGTCCCAAACAGTTGTTTGTAGGTGAAGTCAAGGGATATGGCATCTTGCTGAGTGTCATTTGCTCCTGTATCGCACTGAGTACAATTCTGAATATTGATCTCAGAAATGTAACAGGGGAGGTAAATATAGGGTCTAATGTAGTTTTAAACTTAGAAATATACATTTAGCCTAAAGACTAGTAGTTATGTAGTCAAACTACATAAACCCAAACAACAAATTTTAAATAATTTTAATGTGAATGGATTTCAATAAGCACTGTGAATAAACAAAAAATTAAAAATAAAAAATAGTATGTATTTTATACGTCTAGAAAGAGGGGCAAGTGGCAGAGGCAGGGAGGATCAAACCCCTGAGCCCAGTTTTCTGAAATGCCAGAAGTGTTGTTTCATTCACTTAGTTGATGTGTTGCAAAGAATTTTCAATGACTTGAGGGTTTAATGATGTCATCTTTATAAAATCCTATTCTCTAGCTTCTTTTTCAACTTTCAGATGCAACTGAAGTTGCTGAGATCGTGGTCCAACAAAAAAGGTTGTGAGAATGTGATGAGGCATTATTGTCCCAGAGAACTCTGTAAAATCTTGAAGCAACTCTGATTAGCATCCTGACTATTCAACATTTCTCCAAATGCAGAAATAAGATTCAGAGAGGAATATCAGGATATCCTATCATTTGGGTGAGAGCTGTCTAGCTAGGTGGATAGGTGCTATAAATAGCCTTTCCCATTATCCAGTTGCACGTAAGGCTGTACTCCAGACAGCTTGTCCAGGAACTACACGTGTTTTGCTAATTTGCCCATCTCTGTATGTGGAGTACAGTTAGTGCTAAGGAAATAGTTGCTAAACGTGAGCAGGTCTCCTTAGAATCTCACCCGTAGTCTTGTATCTAAAGGTGCCTGGACTGGAGCGTTGCTGAACTTGCCCAGAACATGAACCCTACAGGAGACCTTTTCTGTTGGGTGGGCTAAAGCAGCATGAGAGGGTCGTACAGATAGTTCCTAGTTACCTCCAACTTGATGAGCGTCTCGTTTCTCACACAATTGGTAATGCTGGTCCTTCCTTGGTACGGGATGGATACAGGAACTCTTTTCTGGATATATGAATGCTTTTCCTGAATGCTGGATATGAAGAGGAATGAATATCCAGTTGTTGCTTAGCTTAGTATGGGAATACTTTTTTTTTTTAAAAAAAAAAAAAAAACAAAACTCCAATTCTCTCTCAAGTCCATTTTTGCAGTAAATGGCAGGATTTTGCTCTGAGTATGCGCAAATCTATCTCACCAAGCAGATCTCAGCAAAAACCCTTCTTGATGTGCTTGATATTGAAGGGGCTTACACATTTTGCTAGGTCAGTAGGATGTCACTGGTTTATGTTCACCTGTTACATTCTGAAATCATACACTTCTTTTTCCACACCTTAACTTGAATTCTGAGATGAGCAATTACTCAGAAGAGTAGTTAAAACTAATAGTGATCGATTTTTAGTTTTAGTGATCAGTTTTAGTTGATTCAATGGTCTGAAATCCTCTGCTTATTATCCATAGAACAGGTACCACATAGATGCCATCAGCATTTAACTTACTCTGTATTACCTCAGTTGTGACATGGACCGACCATCATGCCCAGCAAAGACACGTTCGTTCACTTACCGTAGTCTATAAGGTTATTTTTTTGTCTGGAGAGGCAGCCCATCAGAAGTAGCTGTAACTGATGTCTTTGCCTTCTGTAAGCTTTGTTGGGCAAATGTTTTGAGTGTCAGATGTTGCCTTAAAGATGAAAACTTAGTCATTATCCCAGTAGGATAATGGGATTTGTGGGGATATGTTCACGGGTGTATCTAATGTAATTGTATTTTTCTTCCCCCTCCCGTTCCAAGTTGTATTCACTGTTAATCCAGGGATACTTTGCTCTGTGCTGAAGTGAAGACTGAATCAGACTCTTTCATGCTTAATAGCTTCTTACGTTTTATGAAG
The DNA here is from genome assembly GCF_000708025.1 of Charadrius vociferus. Lineage (NCBI taxonomy): Eukaryota > Metazoa > Chordata > Aves > Charadriiformes > Charadriidae > Charadrius > Charadrius vociferus. The sequence goes on from NW_009649934.1 coordinate 1,655,269, forward strand.
GCAGCAGTTTAAGAATTAGCAGCTATTTTCTGAGCACAGGAAGTGACCTCAGCTATTGGCTTAAAAGGCATTTGTTTTTGCTGGTCTGTAGAATTTGCAACAGAAACCATGTGTGATGGTTTGGGGGAAAGTAAAATAAATGTTGATGATACCACTGTTTTTCTGATTACAGACAACAGTATTTGATACCTCTGTGGTTTGTACTCTCAATAAACATATAAAGGATTGTATAGACTCTTTCTTTTAAAACTGAGTTCCTGTGCAAATTGAGTTTACTGGTAGTAAAAACAGAAGTCAAACATCTTTGCAGAAATGGGAAAGGGACATGCAAAAACAACGTGAACTTTTGGGTAGACATCAGAGCAATGCAGCACACTGGTAAAAGCAGTAGAATAAAAGCCCCTGGTTCAGCCGCAGCAGTGAGCTATGGAAGAGGGTTGTAATCCAATAGTTAGTGACTATTATACCTTGATTCCCTAAAAAGAGCTGTTTAAATTCCTGAGAGTTTCAGTCAACCACATACTTCACTGTTGGTATCTTTCTTTCCATAGCTTGACCTGCAACCTCAGGGGAAGGTGCTGATGGCTGTGCAGTATTTTTTGGAAGACACAGGTAATGTCAACTGTTTATTTTCAGTCAGTTATGTAAAAATAAAACTTTTTTTCACATTCCTTTTGTGGAACACGGGATGTAGCTTACAAAAAAAAACAAAACAAAAAATCACCTGGTGTACGGAGTAGAATTTTCTGATTTTATTAATTTGTTTTGTGGGGTTATTGTTATGTGGAGTCATGGCTGCATTTGCTTGCTTCTAAATGCCTTTGTGCCCTGTATTGTTGTTGCATTTAGCCACTTTTGGGTCTCTAATATGTCTGTCTTCATGTTTTGATGTGATAGAAAAGATGTTATCAGTTCCTTTTTAGGTGTAAAGAAGTGAAATTTCTTGTTTTAGCTTAAGCGGGAAACGGTTTTTGTGGATTGGGGAACTGGATCTGAGTTTCCTGGGATTCAGCTGTCATATTCACTAATCACGGAAAGTGATTGTAATAGTGAGTGAATGGTTAAGGGTTAAAATGCAAATCCAGTCAATGTTCTGCCATAGTAGTTTAAAAAGTGAACAATCTGTATATGTTAGAAATCTACACACACTACTTGGAGAAGAAACTAGGAGGTAGGAGAAGATACTTACGAGGGGGGAAGCTTTAAGTACAGTAATAAAACCGAGTCTTTTGGTGGGGGTTTGTGTACCTGTGGAATTCTTTCCTAAAGGAAATGATGTAAATCTCACAACTTGCTTAGTTAGGGGTTAAAACTTTCCCATACTAGAAGTCATTAAACTATTATTTCTTGGGAATTCAACTGGTCTGCCATGTTAGCTTATCAGTCTTACATGGTTTAATACCATGTATTTGTTAATAATAAGTGTAAAGAGTAAGCAGTAAGTTTTAAAGCATTGGTGGTTTTTTTTCCCCCAGATATATACAGGGAACATGGTTCTGCTCTCATAGAACAAGTTAATTGTGAAGCTACCATACATTTTTGTACCATATGTGCAATCTGAGTAGCAGTTACGAGAAAAGCTACTAAAGATAGAGTGTGATATGCAGTACGTGACATTTCAGAGTTGACGTTTTATCTTTGCAATGGCAAAAAACCAACCTGTAGACTTGTTATTTTGGTCTCCTTTATGAAAAATTAACTCTTTAAAACAAAATTTTAAAAAATTGTGTGACTCTGAAGAGCTTGTAAGTAAGACAGTTTCTGGGAAGATCAAAAGCTTTCTGTTTATGCGCCAGTAACATTCTGGTTTACATTCAAAACTCTTGTGAGCCATTATATTAGAAAACCTTCCTCCTGGTCTTCGTTACGGCTTTCCTGTGCAAGGCAGTTCCCTGGGGCAGTGGTATGAGAATCTCTCTATTTAATGAGACATACAGAAATCCATTTGTCCAGGAAACTTAGAAGTTTCTTAACCAAAACTGTAGAAAAACAACTTCAGTATTCTCGGTTGCTTATTTGATGAGGCTGAAGCATATTTCCTTCTCTCCACACAGACATGAGGAGCAGTAGAGATGGTATAAGGGAACACCTTCCATAATTTGCTATTAGCTGTTAGTAGGAAGATAATACACTTGCGTGCTCTATGTACTAAAATAATTGTGCTTAGTTATTGATGAAAATAACTTAAAACCAGATACAATGTTCTTGCAATTCTTTTCGTTGCCTGTATTAGGGATTACAGATGGTAGTGGGTGAAGCCTAAATACCAGACAAGTCATGCAATTATACTTTAATTGGCAACTGAAGATTCGCATGTTAATGCTCTTGTTAGACCTTCTACTTTGCAACAACTTCCTATTTACCTTCTGCTTTATAGAAAATTTTTCACCAATACGTTTTTGGTAATCAGACTTCAGAAGCAGTGGAAACTCCCTTTCAAGACACTTATACAGCTACATTTTGCGAAGGAAAGTCACTCGTGCTGATATTTGCAGTGTTCACGTCAAACATCAATACCTTTTAACATACTAATCCTCAAAATTATAGACCTCCCTCATGTCGCTATCTGTATATTGCTAAACAGGCAAACATTGAATGATTTTTGGCTCATTACTGTCCTGCTGTCAATGTTTTCTCTAGTTAAATTAGCAGTCTCCACTGTTAGAGCAGAGAAGTTTGTTAGTGCGTTACAAGGATGTTTGTATTAACTTCCATTCTTCGCATTGCTAAAACCCTTAGTTAATAGCTGAAAGCTCAGAGACAGTTCACATTCCTTCCTCTGCACATACATTTGTTTGCCGTCTGACGCGCCTTTCCGTACAGAACCGTATGGTAACCGTGTTTCTAAAATACTAAAAAAGGCTTGTTCTGAAACTGGTATTTCAGTTTTTTCCTAGTTTATTTGAAGGCATTGGTACCATTAGTATCTTTGAGTTATAGGTGCTACCTTTTGTTTGAAAATCTCCAAGCACTTTGCAAAAGTGACTAATTCTTTCTTTGGCTTGTTTTGCCAACTAAAGCTGTTGTTTTTTACACCATTCCTTCTAAGTAGCAAACATTCTGCCTTCTTTAGATAGGACTGCCTTTCTCTGCTTCGATGGTAGGCACCAGTATTGAGAAGTAAGTGTGTTATTATTCCATTATCAGATTTATTATTAGAGAAAAATTTTCATGGAATAAACTGATGTTAAAATTTGCTCCGTGGTAGGCTACACTGAGACATTTCACTTGTATATTCTTTTTGCAGACTGGGGGCTGGGCAGGTAATTTAGGGCTACATATGAAAAGTCTTCCCAATCTTAAAGGGTTTTTTTCTTTCTAGACCCTGTAAAAGGGGGATTGCAGAGCCCTGGCGTAGAGCTGTCAAACAACAATTTTGTCTTCTGTCCTATGATTTGAAAATAAGTTTGTGTTGGCAATTAGAAGTTTTTCTTCTGGTGTGTGAGACACGCGAACAGTGTGTTGACTCCCATTTCCATTTCAGAATATTGTTTTCTTTCCGCCCCTCCTTCTCTCGGTGTAGTATTGAAACTAGGTTATAATTCTGTAAAGCAGCTTTAGTTTTAATAGGTGGGCGTTGCAATGAGTTTAATGCTTTGCTTGATCGTTGTTTATTCAAATGTAGTTAATGACCTTATCGAGTAAGAAACCCCAGGATCGCAGAGGTGGCTGCCTGAACTGCTGAGTGTCTTGTGCAGTGTTAGCAGGTTGGGAGGCTTTGGAACTATGTTTGCATCTTGGTTTTGAATTCTGAATTGCTGTTTTGCTGGCTTCAGCTTCCTGGAGAAAGGGTTAGTGAATTTTTTCCTTAAAATGCTATTAGATTTATCAAAAGGTGAGTACTTTGCATGTGAACTTTTGATATCTCAAGTATCTGCCTTCTGGGAGAGGAACACGAACCAGAGAGCTGCATATATTTTGAATATGTTTTTCTCTGTGTGTGTTGAGATGAGTGTTGGGGAAGCATGAGATTTTGGAATTTTTCCGAGGGATTGGTGAAAAATAATAGGGTAAATGACAGATTTGCTATCACAGCCTGCATGTTGTATGGGTCTAAATTAAGATTTTGAAGCAAGTTTCTCCATGGATGAGGTGTGTTGGGGAAGGATGGTCACGTTATTAGTAAATAATAATGATGAGGGCTGAAAAGCCAGAACTGGGCCTTATAATTTTAAATGGGGAAGTTGGTATGATTTAATTGTTTAACTGAGAAAATACTATTTCTGGAAATTTGACAGATGTGGTAGTTACTCAGTGGCACCTAGCATCTGCTTTAATCTGCATCTAGAAGCATGATTGCATGAATTTAATAAAAATATTTTCCAGCTTAATTTTCTTAAAGAAAATCAAACATTTGCAGATGTAGTAATTTCATGAACACAAAGTTGGCGGTGTATTTGGTTGGTAAGGTAGCTAACGTGTTGTGTAGAGCAGAGAAAATTTGATATAGTTTATACATTCACTAGAAATTTGACTTAGAAGCTGTATTTTTGAAGGTTGGGTGTACTGTGCCTTTGTAACTTAAACTGGAAAATGGGTCTTTTCTTTTTTATTCTCTGTTTTACCGCAGCAAATGAGTTATCGGGTATATGTGCAAAAGTGTTAACCAAAACACTTACTGAAATTTGAAGAAAAAGTACTGTGTACAGCTGAGCACAGACTGTGTTAGCACAGCAGCTCTGCAGATGGTGTGAGTGCTACAAAGACTGTAGTGTGGACATGGGAGTTTTGTTTTTTCTCCTGGCTTGAAAGGCAGGGCTTGTTAAAACTCTGCTGTTCTGTTTTAGCACTTTTCTAAAAGACCATTGACTTTGTTAATGCCTATGAAAGACCAGTTCAGTAGAGACATACTGAAAGTAGCTGCAGAGCAGCCCACCTCGATGCTCTGCTAAGTGTCAGTCGAGAGAGTAGTAGGTGCTGACGCAGTGGCCGAGGACTTCATTCATTTATTTGGAGGAGAAGGCAAGAAGTCCATGTGCCACAGGTGTCCCAGTTTCTGCGCAGAACAGAGCAGGACAGACTTGTAGCTTTTCTTACAGTAGAAACATGTGCACTATTACGTGTAGTATACATACCTTTTTTTATAACGGTGCTACTAAGAGTTTGTAACACGTTTTGGACCGCTCGTGCTAAAGCTTGTAGTATAACTGCTTGGGGCTGAGATAGGTAATTTGAAATTATGGGCCAGCTTTGAGAGCAAATAGTATTGGTTTGTACAATAGCAAATTATTGGTATTGCCACTTAAATGTCAGCAGTGTAAAATCCCTGAGAATGGTGGAGAGAGATTTAAAAAAAAAAAAAAAGAGAGAGATAAATACATGGCAATATTAATACTCTGCCTGTAAATGAAATGTGGTAATGATCACAAATCCAAAATTGTTTAGCATAGCAAGTTCACGTTACAGAAGCGTAGACTTTTGGGAAACTTGTATTTCTGTAAATGTTTGTGGGTGGGGGGTTTTTGTTTGTTTTTGTTTTGGACAGATGATCTGTAAAGCAATCCTCTCTAGAGCCAGGTTAAAGAGCAGTTTTCCTCAGAGAGAGTTCATACCAGGAAAGTCTCCTTTGTGAGGAACAAGCTTTCCTTTTTAATGATTGCTTTGTGAGATTAATATTTTTCTTGACCTGAAGGCACACTTAACTTTCAAACCAAGCCAAGTGCAAGGCAGTAGAACAGCAGAAGGGGACACTGACCAGAAATATTCGCAGGTTTTGTAATTTATTATGAAGTTTCAGGCAAATCTCAACTTGAGCAGCCAGCTAGCTCAGAAAATGTTTTGCCTGTCCCTGTTTAAAGTGGAGTCCTGGTTCTCAGTTTCTGACAGTAGCACTGTTATCTTTCATCTGTTCACAAACAGAACTGTGAAATGAGCAAGTTAAAATGAAAAATGAACTCTGAGGAGTTCTTTCTGTTAAAAAAAAATCCAGTAGGGTTATTCTGGAGGCTGTTTCCTTTTGTCCTTGAACTTTCGAGGTTTTATAGAGACAATTTGACATCTCACCTTGAGGTTTATTACAATTCAGCAGAGTCCTGGCAATACTGTTTTAGCAAATATTTTCCAGACTGTGGGCTGCATGTTATGTTAGTGGCCGTAAGGACCGTGAAATACTCAGAAGGACTGGCGCTGCTATTAGTGTATAGAATTGTATGTTTACAGCACTTCTGGAGAACTGCACTGTCCATTCATAGGCGTGCTTAATGGTTTCTTAATGAGTATACGGCACTGAGGAGTTCTGGGTGCTTTTTTCAGATCACCTGCAAGTTTTGAGAAGGGACCTTGAAATACATGAACAGTGTGTCAGTGATAAATATTAACCACAGTTTTCAATAGAGGAAATAGATTATGTTTAATGGCGTGTGCTAGGTCCAAAATGATTAATTTCAGGTCCAGGCCGCGGAGGTCACCTGGATTCTAGTTGCTGATTCAGCTGCTTCGTACATGACTTTCTGACCGTGTGCTGGCCCAGGCCAAGCGTTTCATGTGTGGAAATCCTGACTTGCTTGGAGGCGGAAGCAAAGGCTTTGCCTTTGTGTTTCTTCCTCCCCCCTCCGTCTCCACCCTGCATCCGTACAGTTGTTGGGAAGTTTACTTCCTTGCAATTGTTAGTTCTCTCTGCATCTTTGGAATAAAGCCTTTATTCCCCAGTTGAGTCCATGGCTGGCTGAACTTCTGGAGCAATGCACGTTAAAGGTAATACACCCATTAAAGATAACTTGTTAAACACGCCCATAGTAAATTGAAATGAGCTACACTGTCATTTCAGAGCCATCTCAGCTTCAGGTGCACTTCACTTACAGCTGCTGTCCAAACCTATCAGCTTCTTCTGAAGCATACAAAAATGTTTTCAGCTCTACGTTGATACATTGCTTGGTTTTGGCAAAAATATTTAATAAGGCAGCTGGTTGTGAAGACTGTGTGTTCTCACATGCAGATTTTGAAGTTTTGCTGTGCTCAAGGATTCTTCATAGTTAAAAGTGTGTTGAAGGAAAGTGTTTTTTTTTGTCTATTTTCATCTTTGTACAAACTAAGCAATTAGTTTATTTATTACCTTCTCAAAAAATAGATGCCTGTCTCACATATTTCTATTAAGTTCAATGTCAGCATTCCAGACAGGGAGAAAACACCAGTTTCCTACGTCCTGATCAAGTTTTGTCAGATAATTTTGCACGCAGTATCAGCGATACTAAATTACTACAAGTATTTCAGCATGAGGAGAAGCCCTGTCCTGTTCACCTGGTGAATCCTGTTAAGTTTTTCACTAAGCACTGGGTTTGCTTGTGTTAGGAACTTCAGGGAGGCTTTTGTCCCTTAATCTGCTCCATCACAGGTTATCTCCTCAGAATACAGGGTATAAAGCAACACGCCTTTGTCTGCTTTGTTGCTGTTACTAATTAAATCACCCTTATGAAGACATCCTTTTCATGCAGGAAACAATATGAGCGTTACTGACTCTCAGCAATGTTGTTTTCCTTGCGCAGCAATGTTGTTTTCCTTGCGCAGCGTGTGGTTTCCCTGAAGCATTTGAGGAACAGCGGGTGAGGTCTGTGTATTTGCTCAGCAGGATTAAACAAAGAGATAGTACTGTTTGCAGACTTGGACAAGCTGAAGTGCAGCAGCTGATGGGAGTTTTCATTGGGTGAACTCGGTAGCCTGTTTGAACAGCAGAAATGAACCCTGTTCCTGGAGGGGAAGAGGTAACTCAGTGGCGTACGTAGTGCCAGGGTGGCATCATGCGTGTTGTGAGTGCATTTCAGGGGGAGGCAGGATGGGTTTTTCTGAGAAACTGGCCATCTGGTTCAGAGAAAAGTGCATTAATACCTAGTGGCAAAACCCTGGGACCTTTTTTGATCTTTCTTTTCACTAATGTGCTTAATCTTTCCTTAATCTCCGAGCTGACGTGGTCTGTCCTTTTCTAAGACAGTACATGCTGCTGCAGTCTGGCTGCTGTTTGCTGTGACTGATAAATTAGTTCATGACACTGAAAATGGTATCAAATGATAGACTGTGTCCCAGGTTCAGTGGTGTGTTGGAATAGCAGTGGTGGCAGCCAGCTAATCAAATGACAAAAACCGAGCGCTAGCAACAAGAAAAAGCAGGCTCCTGTGTATCTTTGCGGTAAGCTCAGGCATTGGGGTTAGTGTGACTTGGCAAAGGAAACAAATCTTTTCCTATCGGTGTAAAAAGCAAAGCTCCCACCAATATTGATAAAAGGCAGCAATGCAATAGAGCAAATAAAACCCGATTGTATTGACAATGGAAAAATGCTCTTCTGGCTTTTCCCTTACTCCGTTGTTGTGGAAACTCCCACCCTGCAAATGGTGATCTCTCATCACCGTAAACTTTGCAATGCATTTCTTCTGGATCAGGTCCCACAAGCTGATGACCAGAGCCGATGTGGTTAGCAGTTCATCGGCTCCCAGCTACTGATTCAAGCCTCTGTCTTTTCCTGCTGGATGGGATTGTCCCCCAACAGCTTCTCTCTGTTGACAAGAAATGTGCCCCAGGGTTGGATTACCAGTTACCCAGTCTCTTTTGATACACGTTCACGGGGTTACCACTGTTACAAACTCTTCCTGTTATTTTCAGAATGTGTAAGTAAGGCTCTATAGTCTGAGCTGTGACTCAAAGATGGTGACAGAAGAGACTTATTTTTGTAAGAGAAACTGAGAAGTTTCCTTGGAAATGAGTGGAAATAACTATAACCTGTAATGAAGGACCTGTGTGAGCCAGTTGGAGCCTGAGAACTTTTTCGTTGTTTTATATCTTGGCTAATACTATATGTAATTACTATGTATGTAGTGTTAGATGCTACAGTATATACATAGTATGTACTATGATTGCTATAGCGTTATATAGTACTATATACTGTAACCCCGTGGGGGGGTAGGAGGGGAGAGGAATGAGACTGGGACGTGCTGACAGATATAGCATCAGCGTTATGAGATAGCATAATGGAAATGTCTAATTGAAAATCTCATTTGTCATCGCTGCTTAATGATCCTGGAGGCTGGAAGAAACCCATCTTACAGTAGTATGGTGCTGTGGTGAGTCAGGAGGTCCTGCAGCACTTCACTTGCCCTTCTGCTGTAGTCCTGGTTCAGGAGGTCACACAAAGCATCAGCATGAAAAGGCTTCTGCTGAAGAAGACCTTCCAGCTTCCATTTATTTCTCTTGCATATAAATCACACAGTGTATAGCATCTTATCTTTTTTCAAGAAACAACTGTGCGTGTCATTTCTCTAGCAAGTCTGTTCTCCATTCC
>NW_009649934.1:1664548-1674662 GCF_000708025.1 Charadrius vociferus
CCTGCTTCTTCCTCCCAGCTCATTTGCTGAAGGCTGCTTCTAAATGAGCAAGAGAGGGAAGCGCTTGCAAATGACGCAGAGTTGCCCGAGGGAGCAGTGTGCATGTGTCTTCCACCCTTGTTGGATTGAAAGTCTGCAGAATCCAGGTGTAAAATAAATAGAAACACAAGTCTGCAACAGAAAAAAACCCAAACTGAATGTTGTGGAGACGGAAATATTAATCTTTGTAATACCTTAAACTATTGAAAGTATGTCATCTTGTCTCGCCCTTAGATTGCAAACAGTCAATGAGGGAAGAAGAGGGGACAGTAACTATGAACAGGAGAGGAGCCATCAAGCAAGCCAAAATCCACTACATCAAAAATCATGAATTTATTGCTACCTTCTTTGGACAACCTACGTTTTGCTCTGTCTGCAAAGACTTCGTATGGTAAGAAGGAAAAACTGAGCTTCCCCCATCCGCAAAGGCTAAATAATTGCAAATTTGCTTCAGGTATATTGAGGCAAAACATGATATGTAAATTCTTGTGTTGGGAAAAGGAAATAATATATTTACTAAGAGCATTGTTGTACCGAAGAACTATAGTTGTCTCTTTCACATTAAAAAACCAGAACTTGAACATTTTTGCATTTCATCAGCATCAAGAGATCTGGTCCATCATCAACAGCAGCTCTTTCACAAGAGAGTGAGATGGTGGATCTGAGAAAATAATGCTCAGACTGAGATGTGAAGTGGCTGATAGCAGACTAAAGACCCATCAAGAGCAAAAAGCTGGAACTCTTTCATAGTAAAGCCATTTTCGTAGTAAGTCAGATCAGCAGGATTTCCCATGTGATTGAATCCTTGTCTTTTCTGGGTTTCCCTCCTAATTTGCTGGTCTGTTGAAGCATACTACCTTATCTTCTAAACCTTGCCTTCTTAAGAGAGGAGTCTGCATAGCAGAAGTTAGACCAGTTTTTTAATAGGAATAAATATTCCCATAGACAAAGGATTGATTGGCTGACATGGTAAAAATAAAAAACACCTTTTATTCCAGCAAATATATGCTTTCATGGTTTCCTTCTTTATTGTTTGTTTTTCAGGGGACTCAACAAACAGGGATACAAATGTAGGCGTAAGTTAATTTTACTTTTTTCTTCTACTACTTTTCATATTAGCCTGTAGATGTAATATTTACTGTTGAAAAATCTTCTGAAAATGTGCACGGCACAGTGCATCATCACCATAGGTAGTAGTAGATATTAAATACCGGTTTTGCATGATAACCTAAGGGTGTCTGATTCCTACCTGAGTTTTTATTGCTAAGATTTAAACTTAGCTATTCTTCTCATTAGTGTGTCATGCACTTGAAAAGTTGCACTCATTTATGAGAGCAGTTTTTATGAAACCTTTTCTAAAATGAATTACAATTATTGATGGGTTTTACAGCTGAATTGAAGAGCGCTTTTGACGTAGCGTAGATCTCTGTGCATTACTCAACAGTAGGGGAGATATCAAAGGGTAAAACTCTCAAAAGCATAATATTATTCTTCTGTTATCAAATGCTGGTGGCATTTCCTAATGGCAGCAGAGTTAGTTTAGAAATAGAGGTCATGTAAGAAGAAAATTGGGAGGAAGCTGCTTTAAAAAGTTCATCATCTTGATAGAAAATAAAGGTTTTGGTGTATCTAGTATGATGTAAAGGAGCGTGTTTTTCACATTGTGCTGTGAAATGTGAACACCCATGTATTTATTATCTGAAGGAATCCTTTTCTTTCTTGTGCATGTCTTGAAGAATGCAATGCTGCTATTCATAAGAAATGTATTGATAAAATCATTGGGAGGTGTACCGGTACTGCAGCCAACAGCAGGGACACAATGGTAAGAGCTGGAACAATATATTTAGAGTGTAATTATGTTATTAAACACTCCTGATTTAACAAAACCTTGTGTAGAAAAGGCCAAGTCCGTCAGGGAGGTGCTTGGCTGTACAACCCAAGTTACTGTCTTCTCTTGAAGATTATACGTAATGTGTAGTGGGTGAAACTTTAAAGCAAGAAAAGTAGTTAAAAGCCCTGCAAGGGGGTGGGTAGTATTTGATGGGCAGATTCTTTCCCTGCAAGAGGAGGGATGTTAGGACTGGGGTATTCAAGACAAAATTGTTGTAGCTTTGTAATACCCAAGCCGTTTTCTGTAAGAAGCTGGTCCTGTTTTGGGTAGAGTGCCTCATCCTTCTCTCTGTCCTCAGTTTCAGAAAGAACGTTTCAACATTGACATGCCTCATCGCTTCAAAGTTTACAACTACATGAGCCCTACCTTCTGTGACCACTGCGGCAGCCTGCTCTGGGGACTGGTGAAACAAGGACTCAAATGTGAAGGTACGAGGGAGATGGGAGGGCAGCTGGGACCTCCCCATGCTTTTCCAGTGTTCCCACCCCCCACTGGAGATTAGCTGTCGCTACACACTGTACATTTCTAGATGTGTGTTATATAGAACGGGATTCATCTCGTCCATGCGTGGTTGAAAAAGCTTTTGTACTAGAGACAGACAAATAGGCACTTGGCTCATGTGACAGCTCAGCCAAGGTGAGCTTCTAATGGAGTTAAGAAACATGCTGCGGAGGTGTAATCTTGAGTATCATCAAAATTACTGCTTTGGGAATAGCTGAAATTTGGTGAGTCTGACTCAAGGTAGCGCATAAAAAGTGTATTGAAAACGTTTACTGTAAATACCATTTTAGAATTCTCCCCCCAAAAGGCAAGATGACCTTTATTGTAACAGATTTTGAGAGTAAAATAATAATTATTGGATTTTTTTTCCTTTTGAACAATTTTTGTAACCTTCGTTGAGTTAAAGGTTAAAACTGCACCTTTATTAACAATGAGAGATCCATGTCCAATCTGGTCTTCTAACAAGGTTTCTGAACTGCGCAGAGAAACAGCCCTTTTTGTTGTAATGTCAAACAGTATTTTCCTGAAGCTTTTATAACCATCCTTACATTTCTTTTAGAATGTGGGATGAACGTGCATCATAAATGCCAGAAGAAGGTGGCAAACTTGTGTGGAATAAACCAGAAGTTGCTAGCTGAAGCTTTAAATCAAGTTAGCCAGGTATGCTTTATGCATTTTGGGGTTTTTACTTCATCTTTTCTGTGTTACTTTTATGGGGAACTAAGTTTGGAACAGAGGAAATGCAAACAGCTTTCTCTCTTTAATTTGACCTGTAAAGAGACTAACAAAGATGTCAGTAGCCTAAAGTTGAAACTGGCAGGAAAAAATTCCACCGAACAAAAAATTCTTAAAAAGATGTGTGTTTCCTGAAATCTAAGTTTGTTCTTCTATGGTGCCAAGGTTATTCTCACCCTTTCTGTTTAATTGTTTAAACAGTGGTATCATAACGCTGAAGTCTGGTTTTCCATGCTTCAACTTTAGAATTCCACTTGAATGATAAAATGAAACAAATAAGGAGAAATGTACCAGATATTCTCAATTTTTATTAATCTGATATATATGCACAGAAATCTCTTCTGGAATTAACACTGGCCCTATAGTTTACATTGTTCATGTCCTGCTGCAGCATGGCTGTCTCTTGTGGTCGTCTTCTGACTTGCAAATAAAGATTCAGACACAGGCTCTGAAAGAAAACAGGAAAATATATCACAAAAGCCAACAGTGCTTCCTTTAAGCTGAGTGTTCCTGAGCTTTCACAGGATATTTACTTTGAAAACAGTGAGAGCTGTTGCTCCAGCTATTTCACAACTCAGAAAAGCTTAATATTTTCATTACTAAAATTTGATCTTGGGGATCTTCCATACATAAAATTTGTTTCCCTGTGCTAAAGACAGATATCACACAGAGATATGACTTCAGCATGTCCAGTATGACAGTGATTACCATCTCCTCTTTCAAGTGAACGTATGTTCAAGGAACATTTTCCCAGTTTAAGTTGTTCCCACTGTGGATTCAAACAATTATACCTTTAATAATTTTGTAACCAACACCACAACATAAACTCTTCAGGACTTATTTTCTTGCAGTGAAGGAAAGTAAAGCAATTGGCTCATCTGAAGCTGTAAAGAACGTGGCTTAAATAGCCTATGAACCAGACTTCTTGGGAAAAAATAGGTACTAGGATTTAATAATAAAAGAGAAAAGATTGTACTGCCATCATGTTACATTTAACAGCTAATGTTGGGTTTCTAAAGTAATAGCACAAATATTTTTTCAAATGTTCCCTTCCCTTCCTCCTCAGAAATCTACACGAAGGTCTGATTCTGGATCTGTAGAAAGTGTTGGTATTTATCAAGATTTTGATAAGAAACCTAGAGGTCCAGGGGGAGATACAACAGGTGAGAAAAGCTGCCGTGTTTTAATTTAGCCATTCACCTACCAGACTACATAAACTAATAATTTAAGTAGTTATTCATTCTTGCCTTATGTTAGGCAATTTTTTTCTAATACGCACTATTAAAAAAAACCCACATATATTTCTTTTGTGTGGCTGGGAAAAGGTAAAAATGCTCGCATAACTTTCGACAAATATGTGTAGTTGTTATTCCATAAGCATATGCCCACCTTTCTGCAAGAGGCTTGCTTCACTCACTGCCGCGCAGTTCCCCGTGATGGAGCTGGAGGATACTTCCCTAACCAGACACGCACGTACAACACGCTTCCCTCCCTCCCTCCTGTAACTGAAATGACATGCACGTTGTTAATTACCTTGATTTGTTCACAAACTGTTAGGAACCAATGACAAGTGCGCTCTATTTTAGGATGTAAGTAGCCAAAATACTACTTGAGATTAAATGGCTGAAATAGTTTAAGTAGTACCCGGAATCCTGTCCGTTAAAGGTTCAGAGTGAGGTTATTTTTTATTACTGCTAAAGAGTTCCAGCATTGTATAAGCCTTATTTTCATACCTGCTAGCCTATGATGATTTATGCAAAAATAAATGCAACAGTAGAAGTAACTTTTTACCAGATGGAAATCACCGGGCTCAGTAAGAGATAATGGGTGGTACAGGATTTGAGATATTCATCCATGCATTGAACTAATTCTATTGAAATGCCAAGTAAGAAAATTATTTTGATATTATTTCTCATACTTGTTCTGATTTGCCAGAACAGAGAAGGAAAAAAACAAACAAAAAAAAACAAACAAAAAAAACCCAAAACAAAAAACAAACTCTTGCAAAGGTAGTTTGGTTTAATACTAAGTCAGGGTGCAGCCACTGTGATTCCTCCCTGGGGTATCGCAGGCGCTGGGCAGCCTGTGGGGCATGCACAGTATCATCTCGTGATTATTGTCAGCTTCTTGTTAGTGACCCAGCAGATCGATGCAGCGAAGGTTAAAAAAATAAAAAATAAAAAAATAAAAAATTGCAGTTATTAATTTTAGGATATAATCAGGATTAACCTGTATGATCATGCTTCTTAGCCAGCATTTGGGCATAAATCGGATCTTTTTACAGCCTCTCTGCTTAGGCTGAGGGACTGGCCTGTTCTTTAACAGAAGAAAAATAATTTGTTTACAAGCAGTCCTTGTAAAGTATGTTTTTCTCCAAATTCTGCTCTGTATCTTGGTCACGGGAGAAAGTCAGGGCCTTTGATTTTTATAATGCCTAAGTTGCTTAAACCCAGCATTAGAAACAATTACAGATTCAGTTCAAATCCAACATTACCACGTATGCTCATGTAATTTAAACTCTGTTACAAACTGCAGGAGTTGACTCTTATGTTTAGATTCACCGGTATTCCAGCAGCAGATGCATTGAAATAGCACGTCTGTACTTAATTATTAGTGGGTGATCTGAGTCGTGCAGTATTTCTGCCTATATTGAACTTTAAACTCCCTGTTTCAATTAGCAGATAGCAGCGAGTACGATAAACTCTGGGAGGGAAGTACAGCCAAGACAGCGTCACGAATTGCAAGCAGGAGAAAATTCAACATAGACAGCTTTGTCTTCCATAAAGTACTAGGGAAAGGAAGTTTTGGAAAGGTATGTAACAAACTTACGGAGCTTAAGGTGACTGCTTTGCTTGATCTCTGCAATGGGATGGGCTATTTCCATTAACCAGAAAGGTGTTACTGTTACAGCCACTTGGGTAGATAAGCTTTTGACAGAATTGAGCGTAGCCATCTTTGTCAAAGACAGTAGAAATTCATCACCTGAATCTTGTCTAATCTCAAAAGTGATCCATAATGCACAATGTTCTTGCAGTTACTTCGTATCGAGGCAGAGGAATTGCCCTTTATGCACCACAGTGCAAAGGATGTTTTATGTTCGTACACTCTGTATAGAAACAGCCTCACAATGCTCCGGGGCAATGGCAGGGGGAGACGGGGGAGAGCAGCATGACCTCCGCAGACTCTGTCCCCTGCTGTCTCTGACACTACAGCTCTAACAGAAGGAAGAGGCTTTACTTGTCTGCTGTTTATACGCTCACAAGACATTGACAGAACTGCCCTGGAAGCTGCTGTGTCTGTTACGTGATCCTTGAGCCTCATCTCTATGCCCTGCAACTTCACCTTCCCAAATCTCACTCATCTTTCCCATTTAAATGCTTTCTAATTGTCATTGCACCTGCTA
This sequence comes from Charadrius vociferus, assembly GCF_000708025.1. Classification (NCBI taxonomy): domain Eukaryota; kingdom Metazoa; phylum Chordata; class Aves; order Charadriiformes; family Charadriidae; genus Charadrius; species Charadrius vociferus. The sequence continues at coordinate 1,671,118 of NW_009649934.1, forward strand.
TAAACACTTTTGACTTTCCCTTACTGATACCATCAGCAACAGTCTTTCCTATGTGTGCTGTAATCTCACCTTTTATTTTTCATAGGTTCTGCTTGCTGAGCTGAAAGGGAAGAATGAATTCTTTGCTATCAAAGCTCTGAAAAAAGACGTGGTGCTAATTGATGATGATGTGGAATGTACCATGGTGGAGAAGCGGGTCCTTGCGCTTGCATGGGAAAATCCATTTCTCACACATCTTTACTGCACGTTTCAGACAAAGGTAAGAAAAAGCCCAACAGCAACACAACAGATTCAGACTTTTAACGGATGCTGTTACTAGCAGTCAAGTGAAAGTAACTTCGTGATGCAAGAATTAAATTTCCTTTTCTTGTGCTCTGTGCAGTAGTTCACGGGCCTTTGGAAAGTAAATATTGAGTATGACCCCCACATATGTTGATGAGAATGGAATGAGATCAGAAAAACATCTGTGCAATCTGGAAAAAGAGGCAGTTTAATTTAAATCCTTGATCTCAACTTTACCCTCAGTGAGGGGAAAAAAAGATGACTGTCACAGGTAGAAGTCGGTAAATCTGTTAATGTATCATCTACAAACCCACAGAATACAGGATCAGCTTTGCAATACAAGACCAGGCTACTCAAATGCGTAGGAGCCTCCTACGCTTTTATGGGTGGATGAAATAGAGAAATATTCGTGAGAGGAGGAAAGTGGCTGCTTGGTCCCCAGCGGCCACATCGCTACTTCGTGTGTGGTTGCAATAGCATCAGTCATTTTTCCATTCTCTGGTTATTTGCAGGATCATCTGTTCTTTGTTATGGAGTTCCTGAACGGGGGAGACTTAATGTTCCACATACAAGACAAGGGGCGTTTTGATCTCTACAGAGCAACGTAAGTCCACACCCCTTCAGTCCCCATCTCCATGAATGATTTTAGTCTCTGTGGGTTTACTGTTTCTGGTTCTGCACGGCTTACCTGCAGGCTGTCACTCAAGTTTCAGTGGCTGAGGATTGCAAAGGTATTTGAGTGACGCGCGGAGTCAGGGCTTCTTAATTTACGTAGCAGTATGATTTACTTCATAGGATGCTTGTACCTAGAGATGCTAAGTAACTGCAACGTGAGCCAGAAACAAAAAGCAAAAGGTACAAGTGTGTCCCTTAGGACAGTGTTTTGATGGAAAAACTGGAAAAAGCATGGGGGAAGAAAAAAACCCCAACGCTTCTTATATTATTTACTAGTTTTGCTAAGTTGACATGATAGTACAGAAGGCTAACCTGCATGTTGGGTGGGGCTTTGGGCAACCTGGTCTAGGGCATGGCAGTGGGGTGGAACTAGATGATCTTTCAGGTCCCTTCCAACCTAAACCATTCTATGATTCTGTGTTCCACAAGATACTAATAAAAGGGGTAAGCATTTTGTTTAGCAAGTGCAATTGAGTCAGTTACCTATGGCTTAAAGATCACTGGACCTGAAGACTTAAAAGATGCAAAAATACAGTAATTTTTTAGTTTTAGGTCAGTTTCTACCTCTCTCACCCAAAAGCAGGAGGGTTTGAGTTGTGTCACTGAAGGGGTGCATGCAGGACCTTAGAAGTAACAGTGCAGGGCAGTGGATCTACCTGTAAGCAGCAGCGCTATCGTGTAACCAGACTGGAAAATTACTTGTGTTGGCGTGCGCTGTACTGGGGAACACTGACGGGATGGGATCAGATCAAGGGGTCTGGCGTGAATAGTGGCTGGTAGCAGCCAGCTTCGTAGGTCAGGGCCAGCTCCCTTCCCTGCTCCCCAGCCACAGTCTGGACAAAGCCCCTCCAGCTCACCTGCAGTCCAGCAAACATCTGTGCGTCTGGCAGCCTCTCCTGGCAGCCTCTCTACCTGCTGCTGAAGCTGTGGGTCAATGTTCATTCTGCTATACAGAAGTGGAAATAGTTTTGCATTTGTTCAATTAAAAAAAAAAAAAAGCTTTTAATACATTTTGGGGGTAGGGGGGAGCATTCTTTTAGCATTTTCTGGATTGTTACCTCCTTTTTTAAGAATGCCCCTGAAGTGATGCTACTTTTCAGTCTGTCTGCTGCAACTGGGCAGGTGCAGAGAGGGAGGTGAGGTCTGTTTCTAACGCAGCCATTAGCACCCAGTCCCTCCTAACGCAATCCTGCGAGTACTGAGCTCCCGGTAGCTGTCTGTCGAAAGGCACCTCCGTATCACTATAGACATGAAGACTATTAAAGAGCAGAAAAGGGACAGTGTTCCCTAATGGGAGTGGAATGAAGCATTGAGGCAAATTGCAGTCGTGTCCCTCTACTGTTTGGTATTAGAAACTACAGATGTGTGGTGAAGGGATTAATTAGCTGATTACAGCATGCAGCTATAGAAATGCAGGTGTAGTAGTATTTAAAGAAGTGTACAGTACTTCTCCCTCCATGAAGAGATGGGTACGGCAGCTCTTGGCCAGCTGCATTGACTATGTTTTAACTGAACAAGACAGATATAAGATGTTCTGGTCTTTTCAGGTTTTATGGAGCTGAAATTTTATGCGGGCTGCAGTTTCTTCACAGCAAAGGCATTATTTATAGGTGAGTACCAACTAACTCCAGTGTGGGACCTGTGAATTGTCTCAGCACTTCATGCATCTTTGAATTGCTGATTGATGTAACGAGTAGAAGCTGTCTGTCAGAGAGCTGATGCTATTCCAAGGGCATTAACATGCCTGAGCTGAATCTGTATCTGTGTGCTTTTTCCTTGGCAACTAGAATGATGGAATGTTATTTATGTTACACAAAAGCGGGTTTGTTTCAGTTATTTTTAAACACTGCCTTCAAATCATGAGTCTATTTATTTTGGAGACAAGGGAGAGGGTCCTTGAGGCTATCAATTCCTACTGGCCTTGTGAAAACCACCGAGGGGAAAGTTGTCTGCTTTTTCCTTCCATCGAAACCCCGATATTGATGCCTCTGCCTCACCAGGTTGAAACATCAGGGGCCACATCCTGATTGACTGCTAAATACCCCATGCTACAGGAGATCAGAAGATAATTTTAATGTTGTTTTTCCTCTCAATTTCCTTTCTCCAGCCTTTTCACCCCACCCCCAGCTTCAAAGCACCATTTGATAACTACTTTCTCAGGTAGCTCTTACCTCTAACAAACGGTAACGGCTGTGGGCTTGAGAGCAAGTTACCCAAGGCCTTAGGTAAGCGTGCCCCAGAACATCTTGTATTGTCCATCTCCCTTTTATAGAAACAGGGAACATCTGTTGGAGCATCCATCCTTTAAAGCAATTTTCTGAAGTTAGAGACTAGTAAAAAAGTGTTTCTAAAGAGGATGAACATTACAGGAATCCTCCTTGGTGAAGAAAGATGGTTCTTCCAAGCCTGTCTGCCTCTCAGAGAAGCCACCCATAACCCAGGAAGGTACTTCATGTACCCAGCTGTATTCCCACTGGCTCCTGCAGGTCTTTATACAGGAAGGAATCGAACTCCAGGATATGGTGTCATCAGTACAAAATCCTTCCATATTTCAGGAAAATTTTCAGGCTTGCTGTTAAATTTCCCTA
>NW_009649934.1:1674920-1718081 GCF_000708025.1 Charadrius vociferus
ATGTTCCTGGAGGGAGATTTCACAGTATGAAATGTTTTCAGAGAAACAGTACCATTTCCCAACAAGACACCACCAAAACCAAAAGTACTTCTTTTTCCCCCTGCCCTCTCACAGAGGGTGTTTACCAGTGTAATCAGAGACCCTGACTTGGAGCAGTTTTAGGTAGGCGTTGCATGTAAGGGCACGTCTGTACAAAGGCTTTTAGACCTCGCTGTAGCTGGGTGAGTGCAGTGCCCAAAGTTACCATGAGTTTTCCCCATCTCAAATATATTCAGTTTACTCAGGTGAACAGCAGCTGGTGTCCAAACATGGAAGGATTTATGGTGCGTTGCATTAGATCAGGGACTCTTGTGTCGAGCTGCAGCTCACCGTCTGAGCAGTGCAAGTAGCCGATACCGGGAACGTAAAGTACCAAGGAGAAAAGATTGCCCTGTTCTCACGTAAAATTATCTGCTCTATTCAACTCTTTCTTGGTAAGCAGAAGGGCTGTTCAGTTCCTCCTCAGCCTGCCCTCCTTGGTATGTGCTTTTGCAGCCAGATGGACAAAAAAATGCATCGCGGCCAAAGGGAGGGAATGTAGCTTTTGGAAACTGCTGTTAAAAAGCTCTTATTTGATTGAATAGTGTAATTCTGAAAAAAGACATGAATTAGGACGCTTCAGACTGTGGCCACAACACACGAACCCTCTCGTGCTGTAACTAGGAACAAGTCACAGGTAGTATTAAAAGCTGGGCAGGCTACAGACTTCCACGCTCCTGCCAAACCCTCTAAGAATCCAACAAGCCTCCTTTTGAGGAAGGGAGGTGGTGGAGCACTGCTGTGTCAGCCGGTGGGGCATTAACTCGCACCTCCTTCCAGCAGCAACAGAAGCACTGGCTGCGTTTTTGGATCTGAAAGCGAACGTTGAGGATTATAAGGTCACACGCTATATATACACCTCAGGCTCTTATTTACTCTGACAAGTGAGAATTCTTCCCTTTTCCCTAACGCCTTTGAGGTACAAATGTACTATTTTGTAGGTATTGTTTTGATGGGTGACTATTTTCTTGAAAAGCCTCTGTGTATAATGTGGGGTAGGTGTTTATCAGTGAAGAAACCGCATGCAGCTGAATACAAAAATGACTCCCCTGTTTTTTAACGCTTCTTGCAGAGACCTAAAACTGGACAATGTGATGCTTGATAAAGAAGGCCACATAAAAATAGCTGATTTTGGAATGTGCAAAGAAAACGTTGTTGGTGAGAACAAGGCGAGCACTTTCTGTGGGACCCCAGACTACATTGCTCCCGAGGTCAGTATGTCACTGCCACGTCTGGCAGGGATGGATTTAACACACTCATGTTAGAATGGCCGTTGTGATCAATCATCCCTCTGTAGACTAATAGTTCAGAAACGTCAAAGTCTAATTAGCACAGAAAAAAAAAAAAAATCTGAGTTCTCTATGGAAGGTACTTGAGATTTGTAAATATTCTATAGCTGCAAGTTTAAAAAGCCATGATTATTTAAAGTTAATGGAGAAAATTTCTGAATGAGAGCACAGATCTGTTCGCTGAGCTGTCCACGTTTCCACAAACAGCAGCCAAGGATAAAACTGCAGGTATGCGTCAGTGGCAACAATTTGGCAAATAGCTGGATTCCCCCCCACCCAATGTCGTAGTTTTTAAGATTCTCTCTTAAAATCCCTCTTCTGTTTTTTGGTATATATTGCTGCCTTTTGCTAATTACTTGTACTTCTTCCTCTGCACTTCTGCGGAACAAGATCCTGCAAGGTTTGAGGTACACGTTCTCTGTGGACTGGTGGTCGTTTGGGGTCCTGCTGTATGAGATGCTCATTGGACAATCCCCTTTCCATGGGGATGATGAAGATGAATTGTTTGAGTCAATCCGAGTGGACACCCCTCACTACCCACGCTGGATTACCAAGGAATCAAAAGATATATTAGAAAAGGTAGGACTTGAAGATAAACAAGTGGGTCGCAGTCCCTAGGAGGGACAAATCTAGGCTTTTAGAAGGAGCTGGTTAGTGGCAAACAAATTCCTTTTACAAGTGGAAAGCCTAATTGGTTTTAAGATCAGCTTAATTGCTAATGGTCTGCTTACTGTTAGCAACTTGTGTTCTTTTAGCAGTATACCCACTGTTCTTCCAGTGCCACCTACCTTTTGAGAAATGTAAGGCTTTAGCGGGTTATCTTCTCTTGCAGCTATTCGAAAGGGATCCAACAAGACGACTTGGGGTGACCGGGAATATCAGAGACCATCCTTTCTTCAAAACCATCAACTGGACGGCGCTGGAGAAGAGGGAGGTGGACCCTCCCTTCAGGCCAAAAGTGGTACGTGGGTTGTTCTTTGTTCTGTAGCAGTACTGCACGTCAGCCTCGGGGTGAGGGGCGATTCCTTTACCTTGCTCAAACTATTCCACTGCAAGGTTCCCCTCATATTTGATAAATGAGGTGGTGACATATCCCAAACCCCATTGTTCTTGAATGGTTCTGTTATAAAAAGGTGCACTACATTCCTCTGACTCACCTGAAATCATCTTAAGAGTGTTTTCCTATACTCTCTCAAGGAGCAGATAATAATCTTCAGGACTATAATCTTCAGCAAAAGTCAACTAGTAGTTCTGATATCCATCCTTCCTAAATCTTTAGATCACTGGAACAATACAGTGTTTTATATGCCTCAGTGTTGGAAATGTTGATAGTTTATTGTGTTTTTCTCTTCTGTAATGCCATGTGGGAGAAGGACCGATAACTTGGGGCTACTCAGTCGGTCACTGCCCACAGGCATTCTGCAAAGCATTACATACCATCCCAGAGTCTCCAAGTGGGCAAGAGGCATTCTCTATGCTACTGAACTTAGAACCATTTGTAATGTACGTACCTAATGTTACCTGAAAAAACAGCTACAGAACAGACAGTGTGTTACTCTCGGTCTGTATCACCCTGGGATGATGCTGCTTCATCTCACCTGGGTAAAAATCCAAACCAGTTTTCCTCCACCCTGTTACTGGTACAGGTAAAATGGTCTGGAGGTAACGCAGTCTCTTTAAAGTGTACTTACGTACTCGATGGAGGAGAGCTGTCCCTGTCGAGAACAGAAGGCTCCATCTTGCATGTTCCTATAGAAAGGGGAACTCTGGAAACATAAAAGTCCTACCAACCTTTGGAGGTTCAAAGTTTAAAACATAGTCTTTAGTAATGTGAATTTTTATGAAACACGCACAAATATTTTATTCAGTCACAAATCAGCTGCAATAGGACGTCGCTTTTTCCGTGTACAAGTGCTTTCAGGAATTTAAAAATTTTGGTTAACAGCAAGAAATGCTGGGCTTAAACGTAAGTGCTACTTCGCTTTGGTCAACAGAGAATCTTTGGGTAATTCTATGAAACGTTCTTTTCCCAAGTGCCCTGGTGCTGTTTGTTTTCAACTAACGATAAGGAATTTCACAGTTACAGTCTTACAGTGTTGTTAAAATAGGCAAAAAAGAGATTTTTTTTTTTTTTTTTTTTCTCTGAAGGGGAAGAGGGAGGGAGCTCAAGAAAGAAGTTCCTAACCTCTCATATTTAAGCAACTTGTTCTGGAAGAAATGACAAAGCTTGTCTAAAATTATCTTCCCTCTCTGTTTAACACAGAAGTCAGCAAGCGACTACAACAACTTTGACAGAGAATTTCTGAGCGAGAAGCCAAAACTGTCTTACAGTGACAAAAACCTGATTGAGTCCATGGACCAGTCTGCATTTGATGGATTTTCTTTTATTAACCCTAAATTTGAACAGATCTTAGAAAAGTAAGTCTCTGAGAGGGTCAGACTTTAAAGCAGGGTTAAACGTTATAACCCGAGAACTGCCAAGTGCTAAGTGTTATGTGTTCCAACTATGTTGTTGATACTTCAGAATAATACACAATAGTGTGATTATGTCCAACTGCTGATTTATTGGCAGTGTTCTTTTATGCATGGTTGGGTTTAAGGTATGTGAATCATGTGCATTATTTTCTCTATTTGGGAAAATGTAAATTCTGTTTGGTACTTGAATGTAGTTATATATAATATATATGCTGTATATTTTGCTCGAGAGAAGACATTGGGAAACAGAAGATGTCTTTTTAAAAAGTGTTTGAGCCCTTGGTTCTTTTATTTGTCTTCAATTAAAAGAAAGTTACATTAAACTTTCATTCATGGCTTTGGGATTTTTTCTTTTCTAGAATATACAATTAAACTCCAGTTGTCTATAAACTAGTAAAAAATAGTAATAGGTAAATGCTGATCATTTACAAAACCCACAAATATTTAAGGACGGATTCAGTGTAATACCAGCTCTTGTGGGAAGCAGCTCCATGCCACTCAGTACTTCCTTATAAAGTCTCTATTTTTTAATGTTATATTATAAAGTCTCTATTTTTTCTAATGTCTGTCTCAGAGCAGTCAGTGCCAAGCGGAGTCAGGCTTCGCTGATCATACTCTGTATTTATTCTGAGGCAGTATAAGCCTAAAACAGTGCAGCCTAAGTACTTACCAAGTACTTAGGCAAGTGTGCTGCCTGGGAATACGAGTTTCTGCTGTTAAACGCCACTTCCTATGAATCGCAATAGGCAACGCTCACAGCAGCTCACCAGGAGAAAATCATCAGGTAACGACCGTGTGGAGCGTTAGCACCACTTCCCTGCTCTGCCCAAGAGGAAGCATCTTGCTTAATGGCCGGCCGAGCACAAACCCTTTCTTCCAGTTTTATTTGCTTGGTTTTAATACCACAGCTGTGGCTCCTTCTACACGCTGTAAAAAGGGCACAAAACCAGATCCTGCTTTGTTGCAATACCTACTTCTGAGTTTTGATTTTTAACCATTAATGGCAAAGAAAAACTAACGTAATTACTGCAAAGCTCCTTCCAAAACTCTTCTTGCAGTCAGTTAGTAAAATACCGAATGAAGCGAGGTGCCTTGTGCCTGAAAAGCTTTCTCCATCTTTTAACATTATTGTAAATAAGTTAATTTTCTCCACCACTGAGCAGGAAGGAAAAAATGTACTGGTGAGTATCAGTTTGTCCAACAGTTACACAATGCTGCAGACTCTCAGGAGCACCCTGTCGCTTCTGGGTAGTTTCAGACTTAATCCTGCTGAAAGAGCAGGAGAAAGGCAGCACCACCCACAATCCCACACACCCCCCTCAAGATTTTGTAGAGACTCAAAAAAATACAGTGCTGCCTTTGTTTTCCTTCTAAACAAAGCTCTGGCTTATTGTTATAGTTCAAGTAATGCCAGTAAGACTTGGATGTCATCTAAGTGCACAGCAGAGCGAGGCTGGAAGAGTCAGAACACAGTTGGCATTTCCAAACAGACGGGGTTTGCCTAGTTACCACCGCACGCACTTACACAAACCCTCGGCACAGGGGAGCAAACAGCACGCTGCGAGCTGCTGCCAGGGACAGCAGCAAACTTGGGGCTTTTTCCCCCCTTCAAGTAACCTACCAAGTCATTTCTGGTTTGCCATTTTTCACCAGAAAGTTATTCTGTCTTCAAAGGTGTGTGCTGGATGCTTGCACCCAAGCAGAAATGCTTTTCTATTTAAGCAGTCGCGGACACGGTTGCCAGCAGCACTGGGTAGTTGGAGGGCAAGAACCTGTAATGAATTACAAGTAGTAATTGTTGCTTGTGGGAACTTTTGCTCACAGCACTCACCTGCTGTGCTGCGGAGTGACGGGTGCCAGACCTGCTGAGGAGGGACCTTGGTCTTCACACAGCAACTTTCAGATGGGATTTGACCAACTTCCCCGGAGCAGCTCCTGCTGCCACAAGCGCACCTTCCACCAGCCCGGCTGCGCTTCCCACACCCGGGCAGAGACGCCTCTGCGCCCCGGAGCAGTGACTACCTTCCTCCTCCTCAGCAGCACAGTACTGGTGAGCCAGGGGCGTTATGCTAACGGCGCCGCCTCATCAGGGAACTACCCTGCCGCAGACATTAGCTCCTTGCAGCAACCAGAAGTGAACGCTCAGCCGGTCACACAGCTTTGGGGATCTCCTCCCTGAACTGCTGTGCCCGAGGGCCGCCTGGCCAACAGCAAACAGATGGGTTCCCTCAAGGATCACGGTCTGGGCCATCCTCACGCTATGGTGAGACAAAGCTATTAAAGAATTTTGTCCAGAAAACAGCCTAAAAGCTCTAGAACAAACAAAATTACCTCCCACGCAAACATAAATACACAGTAGAGTTAAAAACAAAGAAAACACTCCTTCCACCTACCAGAGAAGATACAAGTGGTTACCACCCAAGAGCATAGACAAGATATGAAATTTTGAATACGTAATTCTAAACCACAAAGTAGCAATTAATTTTGTCCTCAACCTTCATAATGACAAGCACCCCTGCAAATTTAATGGCATCTACCTGCAAATTTGTACTAGAAGGCAGCATTTTGCTGTTAGCTTTCAGCTCTCCCAAAAAAGCAGCAGTATTTGGAAGACAATATAACAACAGTGTAGCATCAGATCTTAAACCACCAATGACCAGGTAAAATTAATAAAGTCTTACCTTTCTCCTGTTACGTGCAAATCTTGACTTGTGTTTGTTCAACAGCTTCGAACATCTTCCGCAGTTATTGAGTTTGTTACTTTACTTATAATTATTTGCCAAAGTAAACCAACCAATGGAGTAAATGAACATAATTCTTACGCCTACATATAAGCTTTCTTAACCCCACTACAATTCCTATGCTTCTGAAACCTGTGGAAACCCGCTGAGCTGCAGGAACACTCACCTGGAACTTCAGCTACTGTAAACGGACACGGAGAGAAACACACATCATCACACGTTGTGGCATTTGATCTTTATTACTTGGATCAAAGGTCAAATGATTACATTTGTCTGAAAGATTACAACGAAGGCCAACGATGTAAGAAAAGACAGTTTAATCCCGTTTGAGAGACTGCATCTGAGCTAGCAAGTGCATTAACAGTCAGAAGGCAGTAAAATAAACACGGGTACAAATACACAAGGTGGGGACGCTGTCAGTGACGGTTCAGTCAGGGGCAGGGGACGCGCACAGCTTTTAGACAGTGACCATAATCTGCAAGTCTTGGCAGCGCCTCTCCAGAAAGGTGGTTACGCCCCAGGGAGAACCGATCACTCGCTTCAAATCTACATTCATTGTCTATACTCGCTCTCACCCGCTAGAAGGGGTCGATGCAGTCTGTAATTTAGTACCTTCCTAAAGTAGAACAGACAACTTCGTATTTCTTTTTCTCTTCAAGTATCAGCATAACAGTTTATTTACACACCTGTATACAATTCTTTTTACTGGACACCCAACTTAGTAAAACACTCATCACAGTATATTCAAAAGCAGGCTATAAAAATACCTACTATACAGAAAACATTTAGCCTCAAGGAATTTTACAGCACCTCTGAAAGTTGAGAGAGGGAAAACAAAGGAGAGAAGAGAGGGGAGACACCTCAAGCTGTGCCACCAGTGAAGAGGAGCAGCTCTCACCAGAGAAAACCTTTCCTTCCACCACATTTCTTCAGCCCTGTCCAAGCTCAAGAAGTACCACAGTCTGCCCGTAAAACCCTGCTTTTCTAATACAGTCTCCTGGGATTTGCCCTCTGTAACTATGGATGAACTCCAACTTTCTGAATTTAAAAACTCCTGGTCATGGCTGGACGGTGGAGGTCCGGAGGAGCAAGAAGTGTCTGGAGCACAGCCCAGCTTTCCCACGCTGAACACACATCAAATCGGGAGGGGAAATTACTTTTACATTTTTGCCATGAAGGTGGCCTTGTTAACTACGCATCAATAAATTAACTTCTCCGAGCAGCACTGTGTGGTCTCTCCTCACACAATAACTACAGACACAGCTGAATTAATAAAGATCCGAGATGGGCATGACCAAACGCATGGATCGCACGCACAAAGCTTTAGACAGCAGCGCTTGAAGCAAGTGTTTCTGGTCGTTCCGTACCTTACGCATTCCTCTTCTGAAACGGAACCTAGCAGTACGGTATGGCTTACTTCCAGAGCTGAATATATTGCTGAAATTAGCTTATTGAAACAAATCACAACAGCAGCATGTTATTTTATAAACCCTGCACAAACAAAAGACAATGTAGCCCTTGCCTGCAAAACTAAGTTACAAGGGCTCAGTATTTCACAGAGGAATTAAGAAAAAAAAACCCTAAACAACAACAACAAAAAAGCCCCAACAACATACATGGTAAAAGCTCACTTAATTGAACTGAAGTCTGTAGAAAAAACACAGTCCAACTACCAAAGAATAGCTCTCCTCATTTCGGAGCTGACAGCCAGCAGCAGTGCTGGCAGCTCGCTTCAGCTGTCTGCTAACACACTCACAAAATACGCGTCCACTTAAAACAGTTAAAAGGTCGTGGCCTCAACCGACACTGAAAATTCCATTTTTAGCACTGGAGTTTCACAAGGTGTAAACGAACATCGAAGAATTGGAATAGTGGAACGTGCTTAAAAACAACACGGGAACACCCAAGGCAGGTGTGCCACGTTAAAAGTAATTTCAGAATTTACCTGGTGTTTTTCTTGCAAGAGCTGTTAGAAGGGTTAAACTCCACCTAACCTTTCTGTACTGTTTCCCGATGTACATATTAAATGTGGCTATAAAAGAGAAACATGTACTTTTATGTTGAAATTCATTCCAAAAATTGCCTAAAAAGATAAAATAAATGACAGCACTAATAAGACAAGCAGCTTCTCCAGCTCTTCACAGTCGGAATCCTTTTCCCCTCCTTTCCAGTCTCAGAAGAGCTGCTCATCCCCTCCTGTAACCGTAGCAGAAAGGACGACTCTCTGCCTGCCTCCCTCTCTCCATCACCCAGCCACCAGCTACGCTCACACTCATGGCCCCCACTTAATACCGGGTCTTCCACGGCCCTCCAAAACACAGCTGGCCCCTGGAAAGTGTTAAAATCTTGCTAAAACAGCAGAATCTTTCAGGTAGCTTTAATGCTTTCCTTTCCAAGGGGAAAGTCTACCCATTTCAGAAAAATTTTAAGTTGTGGTTGGAAAAAACAAAGCTCATTTAAAACACAGAAAAGTCGTCAGAGCCGACAGGCTTTCCCCATTTGAAGTAGTTTTGCAACACGAAGCCTCCAATGCTCAAAATGTAGAATTTCACCTATGTTAAATACGCCATCAAAAAAATCTCCATGTAATTCTAGGCAATCGTTCACAGTAAAAATAAGAGGAACTCTTGGAAAAACACTTAAAAAACCAAAGTAAAATCTAGTTAAAATCTGACAGTAAAATTGACACGGGCAATTAACCATCTTGCAGTATCCACAGATGAAAAATAAAAACCACTGAAACTGCACAATTTACATACGAAAAATCAAAACCCAACTCTACTCTGCTTCCCATTAATCTTTTTTACTGATACCTTTCGGCACTGGGAGTTATCCAGAACTACAGGTTTTCTCCAAAGAAGCTGAATCACATTCGAAATGTCTTAAAGTGAAGGGGAGGCGCGTTCGTTCCAACTCGCCTGGCGCTCAGCGACACCTTCTCCGTTCTCCGGGACCTGAGCTGCTACTTAACGCTCTTGCGCTGGAGGAAGGGCTGCCGCCCCCGGGCACTGGAGCTATAGGTGGTTCGGTACTGTCCTCAAAGCTTCTTCTCTCGACCGATCCACACCTACATTCTGCAAATTTAAAGACAAAAAAGGTTTTAAAGCAAGGGTCTCACAGTCAGCCGCAGTTTTGCCTAACACACGGCTATTATGCAAGGCAAAAGATGAGTAAGTTTTAATGCTTATTTCCTCACAATGTTTTGCAAAACACACGGAAAGATCCCATGAGCAGAAGTCAGAAGCCAGGCTCAGACCTCGTCCCAGCCACTAAGCGCTTCGCAGAGCCCAAGTCCCTCAGACACCCAAACACAGGCTCTCTGCTGCCAGGGAAAAAGCATCTCTAAGACATGCGTTACACCGGGTCTGGCAGGACAATCAGTCTCTGTACACCACATGCAGGTCACAGCGTTTTGTTTTCTAAGACTTTTTTTCCTCTAACCACCATTTTTAACCACATTTTTCTAAGCCACTACCTCTTCTACTCTTTATGCATATAGTGTAAGAAAACCCAGAACCACACAGCAAAGTTCACAAACCACACAAGAACTGATAAAACCCGGTGGGAGGGAAGCCCATCTGTCCTTGTTTCGAGCACCCTCTGGGAAATGACTCCTCGACACCAACTGCTGTAAAGCTAATTCTGACCCTGTCTGCAGGCAGCTAAGTCACTGGAAGAACTCTGAATAACCCCCTAAAGAGCTGGTAACAAAGTTTAAATGCACTTCAGGATACACGGGCATGCTGGCAGATGTCACAGTGACATCAGATAATGTTTCCGTGGTTTTATAACCACATTTATTAGACTTTACTTTCAAAACAAGTCTCTTCAGCCTAACTCGAGGAAAAGGAGAGCCCCACTAGCACACGCTCTCAGACAGCGTACACACAATTCCACCAGCCAAAACACATCAACTTGAAAAGCACGTTATTCCCCTCCCCAACCCCAGTTTCTAATTCTTATGAAAACAGGAGATAAACAAGGAGCACCAGATTTGATTTGGTGGTTGAAGTGTGCCGACATCACTTACCATCATCTACCCTTACCAATTCTCCTACAGTAATGTCAGCCCTTTCTGTTCTCACCAGCCTTCAAGCCATTGGGTAGATCACCCTGTTTTCCACCATGAACACACCCACCACACCAAGGTTTCCCAGAAGACACACATGAATGCTGCTGGGCAGAGTTGTCCAAGTCCTGGAAATCTCTGCAGCCACCAGCATGTGGCCCACCCCACTCTTAACTTCTCCCTTCAAAGGAAAGAAAAACAACACTCCTATTTCAGCAAGAGGCTTCTACAGCTTCCTCTTCTGCAGCAAAGGAAACCGAGAAAGCTTCAGCATCTACCTAAGAACGTGAGGACTTGGCAAAACCAGTCACACTCTGCATTACTACAAGGAAAACAAACAAAAAAAAAAACAACCCCAACAAACCATCCACCAAACCCAAAGCATGCTGGCATGTTTCACTTATTTGTATTTTTCTTAGCAACTGGTGCAATATACCCAGAAGTTCCTCAGGACTGTGGGGATGCCTCCACAGGCATTCCAAGAATATTGGCTAAAATCTTTTAAGCCAAGCATCTGCTGTTGATTCAAAGAAAATTAAATGGAGCATGAAATGGAGCATCAATACGCAGGAATTGGAGAGGTACTGGAAATTAGTCCACAAGCAGCAAGAGCTAGAGAGCAATAATGTGAAACTAAAAGGATACAAGGTGGTGAAGACAAGGCAGAAGATACAGCTTACTGAAGTCAATGAGAGGTATCAGATGAAAGCAGCAACTGAGACAGACCCAAGAGGGAATATCGCCGTGCATTCAACTAAGTTGAAAGCAAGAAGTCCTTCTGAGTAAATAGGAAGGGGGAAAGGCTGTAGAAGAGACGCACACTGAACTGTCACAGTGAAGAAAGAAAACCCCGTCTGGGATAAACCCTAATGAGCACACCCTAGGGCTTATTAGACAAACAGAACACCCAGCTGCAAGACCAGATGAACCGAGGCTTAGAGAGGGACCAGTATCTTCATTAACGGTAAATGGATTCCCACTCTCAGGGATCACGTTAGATTAGATTACAGCAGCTGGGTTTGTACCTGCTTCCAGAACATAGGCATCGAGAGAGAAAAGTCATGCAACAAAATCCATGCTGCTTCTTAGAAAGACAACTGAGGTTTTAGCCTTACTTTTGGGACCAAAAGATGTCCCTGCAACTGTTCAGCAGTGCCTTACCGAAGCGCCCCTGGAGAAACCACCGCCCTGGGAACAGGACTGCCACTGCCACACACCAGCAGCAACACGGTCTGTACAGCCGGGGAAACGCAGGAGTGGGAATAAAAACAACACACACCTTTTTAAAATACTATTTCGACCAAGGCATACGGGCTCTCCCTTGGTCAGCCCGGGCTCCCTCTGCCTTGCACAAGCGCCCATCTCACCCAGCCCCTCTGGAATGGCTCACGTAGATTAACTCAAACACCCGCTCATACCACTGCTCCTCTTCTCCTCGTCACAGTACCCCCTGCTTTGCACCTTTTTTCCCCTATAGAACAGAGCCTCCTCCAGAAACAGCGTTACGGGTCTCTGAACAGCACGGTGTCTGCCATTTCAGTTTTACTTTGATTAACTCCATGCAATCTTCACAGCAGAGCGGGAAGACTTCACAGGAAGGCTCCTCTAGGGAAGAGAGCTCTGAAGGGCACATGAGCCATGAAAACAGCCGAAGCAGATGCAGTTACTAAAGGCCCTGCACAGCTGAACAACCAGCACAGTCATAAAGAGAGAAATAAACAGCATGATACAAACAATCCAGTACTCTTATCAGCCAGCTCTCCCTCACCGAACTGTGCCACAAACTGTCACTGCTGCTTCCCGCCCAGCGTCAGGCTTTCTTTTACCGAGAAAATAAACCAGAGAGAACTATTAAGCAATCCTGCTGTAATCAGAGACCCCTTAGAGCGCAAAACTGTTTTTAAATATCCACTTCAACTCCGTTGCACACATCAGCACAACGAGCATTATGCTCAGCGAAGAGAACACCACGCAGCTGCAGCCCCAGGAAATCGGGCCTGGCAGCAGCTGGCAGGGATGGAGGGCCCTGGGCACTGCTGCCGCTTCCCTCCCTCCGCAACCTCTGCCGGCTGCAGAGCACACGAGCCCGGCTTTCCTCTCCAGCCAAGTTCCTGCCCCTTCCATCTTCCCCCTCCGTTTCCTCCAACAGCCCAAGCCATCCTTTTTCAAACAGCAAAACTCAGTTTTTCCATAGCAGATGCCTGTGCAGATTTTGGCTCCGCCAAAAATGTAATGCATTTAGTTTAAATTCACACAGTATTCCTTAGTCGTGGCCCAGCAGAGGTGGGAGCACCCCGAGCCATCTCAGCACGGCTTCTCCATACCCAACTACAGCCAGTGTCCTTACCTTACCTCAACTGTCAGGTAAACTGATCGCCTCCTCTGTGGCATTTTTCATGGCAAAGCACGTGCCAAGAGGCTGAGGCAATTAAACACAGAAAAGTGACAACACACTCCTGCGTCACAGTAACGACAAAGGGAGGAAAATAATCTGGGTTCCCCCCCAGTCTCAGCCCATCCTGGGACACCGGTTTAACTAAATACCAAGCGGTACAGCGGAAGGCTCTCTGGCCAGGAGGTTATTTGGTTATATCAGACATTCCCGATTGCTATAAACCTCTGAAAACTTCAGTGTGATTTTAGACATGCAGATATGTAATGCTTTTTTTTCCTCCAAAATCCCAGTTTAGGAAAATATACCCCCTGAGAAACCTGACCGATAAAAGCTTTCCACAACACGCCACTCTTGCTCACGGAAAACAGTTCCAGGATTCGGTGATTTTCTGCCTTTCCCAGACTCGATGCTACCTAAACAAAGCTGCTTCAACGGTACCGATGCTTCCCACTGCCTCGTTTTGCCCACTGCAACATCGCAGAGCAAAGAGCCGAGGCACAGCACCACATCTCAGACAAGCTGCAGTCTTCTGCAGCCTGTGAAAGGTTTTGCTGTGATTCGGTTTAGGAGGTGTGCGCTGCTGGTTTGAGATCCCAAGTCTACTGGAGAGAGGAAATCCCTCCCATTTCCATCCCTTTCAAGGCAAGTCACGACCCAGCTACAAAATCATCAAGCTAACTCTGCTTCCACGTTCTGAAATGGCCAACACTGCTTATTGTAGCCTAGATAAAATCTGGGTACAAAACATACAGAGCAGAGCTGTAAACACTTGATCGCTCAGGACCATACAAGAAGCAGGAAAAGAAGAAATCTACAATCACTTCTGCCAGCAGACAAACCCTAAAGCTTAGTTAATGCAGAACAGCTGTTAAGGAAAGTCATATATTAAAAACAAAAACATTTATACACATTCCTGTACTTTGAATAATTGCTCTGGAACGAAGTGAAAACTTGCTACCTCAAACAGCACATCATTAATTAGCACATCTAAAGCACTAGTGCTATGGATCAGCAGGATTAAGGTTTTACAGTAACTATGGATTGTTATTTTATGCTACACAGCAGTCCAATCACTCCCAAGGGCACTGAAACAGACAATACCGGTGCCTAGAAAACAAACTTCAACTTTTTCTTATCTCCCACAGGATGTTGTGTTTCATGGCTTTCATAGACACGCTCCAACAAACATTAAAGGACTGTCGGCTGTTACAGTAAAACTTAATGCTGCAGGATCTTTAAATAATAGCAATTTACAAAAACAGCATTCCAGTGACAGCCGATCAACATTTGATAACTCATCCACAATAAATTAACCAGTCCAATACAGCTTTATTGCGATCTGATAATTTCTTTCAAGTCATTCGCTGTACAAACATTTGGTTTGGGTTTTGAGTTGCTGGGTTTGGGTGGGGCTTCTTTTATTTCAAAGTGATTGGAATGATTAGTTTTTCAATTTATTTTGAAGTAGTAGGATGAAAACAGCACCCCAAGTTCGATAGTTGATCAGCACACAGGATTCACTGATGAGCAGGGACTGTTACAAGAGCGTCCTCGGGAGGTCTGGAAATGTCTACATTCTGTATAATAATAAAAATACAGAGGAGAATATTTATCATGCAGCAGTAAGAGCAACAAAAATACCAATCAGATTCCTTCACAAGTTTGCAGCTGTACTTATTTAAAAGCAGAGATTTTTCAACCCCCCACACCCCGAGAATGCAGCACACTGACCACTGGTTAGTGTCCCAGAACTAGACAGCAGGAAAACACATCGACAGTGATCGCTGATCCCATGCCGATAATATTACCAAAAGCTGAAGTCATTCATGTTCAGGAGGAAGTCTTTTACAGGCCCAAGCAGGAATCCACTTAAACGCGTGCTTCAACACATACACATCTATCCATTAAGCAACTCGCAGTGCTTTGTTGAACTATACCATATACATCTTTCCCAAGGGAAGACTTTAACCTTTGTTTGTGTTATAGGCAATGTACTACACCCAACAAAACAGAAAAACCTCTTCCCAGACACCTTAACCATTTCAAGACTGATCACACAAACTAGACTTCACCTCATTTTGCAGAGGCTGTAGAAAAAAACATGACTTTCAATGCAGCAGATTATTCAAACCCAAAGAAAAATCAAACCCCCAGTGCTGCCAAACACCCGCCCTAGGAAGCACAGCCTTGAATGCGTGCAGCCACGCAGAACCAGGCTCAGGAATCACCTGCCGTGGTACCACCTCATGCAAATACCAAAGACTGTGCAATTCGTATTCTCCCTTCTACCAAGAAAGCAGACTACAATAAACTGTTCTGAAGTTCCTTCTAAGATCTTGACCTAAGATTTGGCCCATTTTAGGCCAAGGCACTGCCAATTCTTCAAACTTCTTGCTGATAGGCTGCATGAGTCTTACTTGTTCTACACTGTGGTAAGCAAACACAGTTTTCAGTAACATTTCTCTCTCCCCTTCCCCGCAAGAAAATCAAAAAGCAGATCTGGGTTTCTTGCTACGAGCACTCTCCCTATCTATCATCCACTAAGACAGAGGTGTAAAGTAGACATTTTACCCCAGTGCTCATTTGCTGGCCCAAAGAGGCGACCTAAGCAACAGCTAAAGTAACTCCCCTGAATTGTTTTCAGTAAAAAGACTACAGACTCCTTCATTTGAAAAGGTCAGGAACTTAAGCCACTACAATGCTGACAAACACAAGGCTTCAATCCACTTCAGACAAATCATCATCATACAATGAAGTTTACACACGCTATAAACAAAATACTTTAGTGCTTTGTATGCATTTCTGCAGCCTGAAAATAGATGCTTTCAGCTGAAGCCAAAAAGGAGTGAGTGCACTGTTCTGAAACACAGACTACAAATTACTTGTGGGGGCACAGAACAGCACACTGGGCAATTCTTAATCAAATAGTTTCATTGTTTAACAATGTTGTTATCTGTGAGGCTGCATTTAATTAAATGCTTTGACTTCAATAGACTACTTGAAAATTTAATTTTACAGAAGTAATTAACATTTTCGTAGGTGATGTAAATGAAAGCTTTTTGAATTTTTTACATCCTCTGAGCAGCATTTAAATGCAGACAGGATCAACTTAGTCCTTCATTCAGCCCTACTAAATGAGCACCATATCTCACCCATACTTCTGGGTCTGGGTTTCTTTAGAGGCAGAGGAAGAAAAGTGTTTGGGTCTTTTAAATAAAAATACCTCTGCTCCTTTTTTTCTTTTTAAAAATTCATTAACTCCATTTATTTCTGTTCTAAATAAACAGTCTTGTGTCTTTTGTTCACTCCAGTGCAACTATCTGCATGATCCTCTTCGTGCACCTGAAATACAACCACCCAACGCCAATGCCAGTATAGCCACATCACTTGCCAGACACCTTAAGAGTCACTTGGGGGTTCAGCCAGAGCTTTGCCCCTCGATATAAACATCTTCAGTTAAAGAAGCGGTATTTCCAACAGCAATTCCCAAGACACTTTCACAAGCTGTAAATTCAGCACCAATATTTTAACAGCCAAACTAAAGATGTTCAGTTGATCTACGTTATTTAACCCAGATAAGCTAACACCTGCGCTAAGACATGCTCATCTATTTTCACCATGCTTCTCCAACACCTTTTAGGCACTGTGAAAACAGAATGGATTTCCTAAACCTAACAAACCAGAGTAAGACACAAAAGTGGTAAAGCAGAACAATAACGGAGAAAGGGGCAGAGAGAGGAAATACGCAACATGGCTATCTAATAGAAAATGTCATGGCCATGAATGACCAGAAGTCAGTATTTTCAGAACACAAAATACCCGAGTCATTAAAACAAAACTTCTTTGCAGACCCCTCCAGCATGAATCCTGCACAACTGCCACAAATGTGTACCCTCACATAAGCAAGGCATTTTGTGCCACATGCCTGATTGAATACAGACATATAGAGACATTTATCACTATATTCCTTTTCACCATAAACCACTGTTCTGAAAACTGTCACAAACAGCCCTTTTTTCTCATGTTATCAAAGTTTTAACTCGCCGGCAGGCATGGCTCATAACCTCAGCAAGGAATCAGTGCCATACCTGGTAGCATTAGGATCTGCAAGGGAACCAGCCATTTTTAATGATGACACATTTTACATAATTTTCATAATGCAGCAAAGGAAGAGCTTTGCGTGAGCAGCAGGATCAACCTCAGCTCATGTGAACACTTAGAAGCACACAGAACAGCATGCCTGACACAGGGAGAGTACAAAGCTGCTGTGGTCTGACATCTTATCTCCACTTACATTGTACAAATACACTCAATTTCCTTTTCCCCAGTTGTTCTGCCGTATCCCAAGAGCTAGTCTTCCTCTCCAGCTCTGGTTTAAAACACAGGCGGCATCATCAATTCCTCTTTTTCATACAGCAATGATCACAGTGATGACAAAGCTGATTATTTCATTATTTACTCTCTCCAAAATAAATGTGGCATTCCTAACAACGTACTTTTTGACTACACGCTACTTCTGCTGAATGACAAAGCCTGGAAGAACTTTATACAGTTTTTACATTGATATCGTATCTTCAAATTCTCATTCATTTTTTGAAGATAAACTACTCCAGCTAGAGCGTGTATGTAAGATAAATTTGCTCAATGAAAAGGATTTCCCTCGTCCCCCGACAGCAAACCAGTAGTAAAGCTTGATATGTAAAATTAAATATGCTCAGCTGAGTTATGAAATCACTTTTAACCGCAAGGACAATGGAAATCAGCTCAGCTAGTACATTACGTAAAGTTCTAAGAGCTGAAAAATATTCTTACCTCGGGTTTATCTCTGTGTGTGTTTACAGCTTCAACATTCAGGAATATAGATTCTACTTTACATCCTGTTGATAGAAAACACATTTTTAGAAGTGGTCTGCTTTAAAAATAAAATTATAGTAAAGATGCAATCTAATTTTGAGTTGGTGAAGGTTAATCATTTCCCCCTTCTGATTTCTACTAATTTTCCAAATTCTGAATAGCTGAAGCTCTTGAAATGATAGATTCCACCAGGATGAACATTATTCTCAATCTGATAATCTTTGTCTTACTCTCACCTTAGCTTTATCATTATTTTCTTTGAAACAAATTCCCATTTTTAAACATACATGAACAACATTCAGTCAGAAAGCTCTCACTTGTATCTTTCTGCTTTTTTAAACATCCTAGACTTCTCAGAATTTCATTGTAATACAGAAGATAAATGATGCCCTCATTTTTTAAAACATAAACATGATTACGAGAAGGTACGCTGCGTGTTGTTAGCAACACCATTCCTCTGTGTGCGCAAACCAGAGTTTTAACCCCCAGCTAAACAGAACTTTAAAGTTGACTTCTGAAAAGCAACTTCCCCTTTTCACCCAAAAATGGAAAAATCTGGAGAAGCAAGGAAAAATTAAACAGTCAGAAAAGACAACTATTACTCAGGTAGTATAACCTGACCCACTTAGAGAATTATAATGACTCAATACACTGTGGCCACACCATTTTAAGCAATATCCGATTGCCAAAAAGTGTCTTATCTCACACGAACATGACTTTCATAAGCTACCACTACCCTACACAACATTCATTAATAGTCAAATTCCTCTGACATACCACAGAGTCCATCTTCTATCACAAACAGGTTTCAGAATTTTCTGCTTAATTTCCTAAAGTCGTAACACACTCCATAGAATTACTACATGACAGAGAAAGGTGATTTTAGCCTTTTCTTAGAAAGCCACTGCACTTAAAAAAAAAAAAAAAAAAAAAAGTAGGGCAAATATTTGCCTTCCCTTCAGGAATCCTGTTCTGAGAAACCCCATTTGTCACAAACACTGTGAGCGAACGCTGCAGCAGGGCCAGCACACAGAGAAACAGTCAACAAGAAAACATATTTTAAAGGGGAAAAGAGCACATCTCCCAGTGGAGGAGTGCCCAAGTCATCCTTCTGTTCACAGATCCATTGCGACCCCTGACACCAAGCAAAAGCAAGCTCTGGTCCCCAACGCTGGCCTTTCCTAAGGACGGGTTACACAGCAGACACGCTTCCACAGCGACCTCTCAACCCTTACCGCTACCCGAGTTATTCCACAGTAATTAAAATGTGCGTACTCCCAACTCATTTTTAATTACCAACAAGCAAGTTTATACCTACAGCAGGATGCAGTTTCTTTTTCCTGTGTGCTCCCACACAGACCACCACTACACTGGGTTGTTGAGTAAAAGTCTACTCTGTCCTAATCCAACTGCCAGGCCGTAACAGATGTTCCCCTACTAAAGATCAGATGCGCAGGGCGGGAATGACAAACGCCAGGAAGAGCAACCCCCTAAGGGAGGTGTTACCCCAGAACAGGATTAGCTGCAAGATATTAAACACACCATGTTTGATCCTGCATCCTGCCTCGCTGGAGCCAAGTGATGATATCAACTTGAAATAATGCTATAGAATATCAGTGTATAAATAGTTTACGCAGCCCTTGTATTTTCAAATGGTCGAATTCCAAAAAGTAGGTCAACTGAAATGTGCTAATCAGACATACGTATGAAACACTTTAAAAAAGAACCATGGCCTTTCTTTCACTGAAGTCAAAGTGAAAGGTCAGCATTTCATACTACTTCTTTTTCTTCCTCATTTAGCGGGCAAGTAAATACTGCAAACATCCAGGCCCCCTTAAAAGTCACCCACCTTCCCACTAAAAAAACTCACCCCAAAAGCTATCTGTGGAAACAGGCTAAGACTAGTCAGTCAAGAGAATCCGGTTTCCAAAAATTAAGCCTTTTAAAAAAAAAAAAAAAAAAGTTTTAGTTGCTCTACCTCCCCATTTTCAAAACTCCAACCTGTCATGCTAGGCTAGGAACACCAGATGTCACCAAAGCATAGATGGTTATTACTTACTGTAGGACAACACTGCAATTAAATGACAAAAATATCTTCAGATTTCCCAGTGTAACAGCTAGTTACTCTGTCTCAACTTTATTTGAAACTTGGACAAAAAAAACCCCAAACAAAGTAAAGTCTAGACTGCTAATTTTCAAAGCTGATAATCAAAGACAGCTATGTATTTCCGATTGGTAACTCAACTAGCATTATTTTGGCAATCCAGTTCCTGGTAAGCTATACAGATAGTTCTCTTTGACTATAAATAATCTTCTGAAGTGTGATATCAGAAAATATAATTAAGTCATCACTTCAAGAAAATTAACAGCACACACGTGTTAGCCTGAGGTTGAAACACACACAGAACTTAATTAGCAATCAGCCTAAAACCTAAGAAGTACATGTTGCAACCCATACCCACACTCTACAAGCTAGTGGCAAATCTCATTTAAAGCCCCTGAGCTAAGCACTGAGAATAGCTGCTGACAAATGTATGCCAACAAACAAGGTAAGTTCACAAAGGTCCACAAACAAATACTTCAGGAAAAGAGAACACAGTTATTTAAGGGTAAGGAGAACACCCTTTGTAAGATGATAAACCTACATAAATGTAAATTTGCCTGTCTTCTAAAAAGCAATACCATCAAATACATCAATAAAAACTTGTATCTTACTGAACCAGACACATGTAGATGGCACGGGTTTGCCAGAAGAATTAGTGAAACAGCATATGAACTGAGTACAAAAGAAAACTGTCCACCAGCAGTTGCAGCCACTGGAGTTTCAGGCCTTCACCAATACATACTATTTTCTGGCACAAGGCAAAGCAAATGTAAACCAAAGGATTCATCAATTCTAACATAGAAAAATGTGTTTTAATTGAAATGCTTCACAAGTTTCACTGATGACACAGACATAAGTAACAGTATAGTTACTTGTAAGTTATATATACTTAATACTACTTACCATAAGCCACCGGGGTTAGCTTTAAGACAGTATGCAGTGGGCACTTCAGGTAAGGCAGTTGTTCTGAGAAATTGAACAACAAATTACATATGACATACAGATCACAAAACCATTTAACTTTTCTATTATGTTATAGGCCAACCACTAAAAACTCTCCTGTTATCTGACCCTGTACATGTTTTATTCCCTGGCACTTCAAACAGCTGCAGAAAACCAAACTTTATAGCCTTTCAGGTGAGAAACAGCTCAATAAAAATCACCCACAAAATTAACACATGTAGGTCAAATACAAAAAAAACTACACTTGCGAACTTGCCTAGCACAACCACCCTCTGCTGATAAAGGAAATTGTTAGAATCCACTGTTTAGAACTTTAATCGATAAAGTTCTAAAAAAATGGTCCACTTGTAATATATCAAGGAAAACTCACCTGCAGGCTTGTCAAGAAAATATGCGAGCAAACAGCGCATGACAGCTTGGTGACATATGACAAGCACATTTTCCTGCCTTTCAAGTTCCATAATTACTGGTTCCAGTCTCTGAACAAGGTCTTCATAGGACTGGGTGGGGGAGGAGGAGAAATACACAGCACATTAAAAAGGGCAAACTCTTTAAACAGTATATGTATACAAAGTGGATCTTACTTTCATATTAATCACCTTCTAAATGTTACATTAGTGTACAGAGAAATACTGTAGTAATAATTTTCCTTAAATCAAGAACACAGTTCAGGTCTTCCAGAATATTGAAGAACATATATATGACAAAATATATCTCCCTCATGGAAAAGATTTATTAAATTAGTCGCTATGATCAAGAATTTCCACTAAATGCCTTGGATTTAATTCACAGCACCTGCAAACACACAGGTTAAGCCCTCCACATTATTTTTCATACAGCTTCAAAAGCATCTCTCTTCCAAGCAAAAATCTGGGAAGCCCAGCCTACAGTCAGCATATGAACTGTTCACAAAGCCTGACTTGTTCAGGCTGCCCTTTGAAAACAAACTGTGGGCTTGATGAACCAGCCTGGTGATGGCAGCCACCATCCCACCAAAAGTCACAAAGCAAGGAGGCCGGATTTCTCTTGCAACTTGTCCTACATGGAACACGCACAGTGAATCTGCTGCCGCAGGTAAGTGGCAGGATTTCTACATGTGTGTGCTTAAGTTAATTTTCACATGCACAGTAAAGACAATACTTTCAAGACATGTCATGCATTGCCCGTGCGGAGGATGCAGCACATCACCCAGCGGGAGAGGGCACGACCACGGGTCACCCTGGTCCCAAGGCAGGCAGGGGGGCTGTTGCCCCCTTGGCAAGTGGCACTGCTGATTCAGACCGTGGGAAGAGAAATCCAGCAGTCTCCAGGGAGGCTGCGCAGAGCCCTGCCACCGTTACTGGCCACAGAGAAACTGCCTTTGACAAACGCCCCAGATCAACTCATCAGCCCGAGGGGATGAGGGAGTTGGAAATGTTTGTCACCGTCCTAGAGGATGGCATCAGTTTGAAAAACAAACACTCCTTGTTCAAATGGATTAGGAGAACTTTGCAGCTTAATGACTGCCTCATTAGCGAGACAGGGGTCACAGCCGCCAGAACACTGCTCTTATCACAAGCTGCCCTCAGCACAGTGATTACTCCCGACTGCTGAGGAGGAAGAGCTCGGAGCTCACAAACAGCCGCGCAGCTGGGCCAAATCCCTCCGCCCCGCTGCCCTCCAGCCTCAGCCCGTGTGACCATCTGGTAATTGCTGCGCCGTAATGGGTTTGCTTTAGAAAAGCTGTCAGCAAGTTGTTCCCCCAAAGGCAAGGAGTTTATTAAAGTGGAAGACCAACGTGGCTACAGCTTTCCCTAGCGTTTCAGCCAGAACTGCATGCAAAACAGCCATTATCTACAGCCAGGATGAATAGAAAAAGGCAATCTTGGCAGTACGTTTGCATATGCAATAGTTTGAAGCCTTGCAATCATTCTTCCTGCTTTATCACTGCAGGACCAGCATAGGAACGAAGCCCACAAGATCAAAGCCCTCAACTGTTTTTTTTCCAAGTCTATTGTTTTATTTTTCAAGCCCTGAATCAAATTAAATGGTCTGGGCTCAATCCTTGCAAGCTCCTGTGTGCTTTACCCTGGAGAAAGGAACAACCTTTTTATTATTTTTATTTTTCCTTCCTAAAACCAGCATGCATGTATTAAGGAAGACAAGGAAGCCCTTCACCTTAAGAGAGAAAAAAATAGGGTACCTCGCCTTTAGGGTATCTGTATCTGTACTTGTCTTGGTCTCTCAGTGCAAATTCAAGCGGATAATTTTCCTGTATTTCTTCATATGTCATTTCTTCACACACTCCCTATAGGTAATAAAAATAATTAAAAAGCATGTCTTTCCAGCATTGCAAAAAGCAGATATCACCCTTAAATAAAACCATACATAAATAATCTTTAACAACTGCATTTTGTTACTCTGACACTTAAAGACAAAACTGTGACGCACAACAAACAGGATACTCAGCCGTGCTCAGATGTGGGCAGAAAGAATCATTAAGCAACTTATTAGATATTTAGAAAAGAAGAACTTACTGCATCTATCTCATTCAAAACCTTCCACTGCTCGTAAGGCACTCCCAAGGCTTCAGCAGTCTGAATTGTCCTCTTCATCTGGCTAGTCCAAACTTTCAGGTCCTTGATATTCTGCTCATTAATAAACTGTGCCAAGCTTTTGGCAAACTGAAAGAAAAACCATGAGAAACTGGATGAGGGCACAGAGCCAACACACTGTGTTCAGTTTGGAACACACAGGCTCTAGCCTCTGTACACTCATTATAACTTTTCCAAAAGGCTCCGTCTAAGTTTTTGCTAAGAAATACAACACATTTTGTTAAACCAAGAGGGACAGAGAAGGGAAGGAATACAAAGAAGTAGCAAGTTTTCTGCAGTTCCCATCTTTACCTCCAGGCATTTTCCTTTCAGCTTTAATTTGTGAACCTTCCCAATTACCCAATAAGTCAGGATTTTACAAAAATACAGTTAAAAAATAAAGTCCTCCTGACAACTGCTTTGTGCTGTAGAATAAAGAGGAATTTCAGCCCACAGAAAGAGAAACAGATAAAAGAGCACATACCAAATCACAACACTCAAAGGGTGTCCATCCGGGTTCCACTACCCACATACGCATCTAAAAATATCCTTCTTAAAAATGTTAAGAGGAAAAGGGTGTAAGGAAGACAGCTGTAATTACACAGCACAAACTGCACACATGCATAGATAGTCACAAAACCCAGTCCCACTTGTTCAAGAGGTACGTACTTCTTTCCCCCTGACAGACAGTCCAGGATCTCCTCCTATTCTCCCTTTCAGATTGAGTTCACTTTCTCCATGGCGACAGAGGTAGATTGACCGAGGAGTCACATGGATATTCATGAGGTAGTAGACAATCCGGCTCTGGATGTGATCCATTACTCTGTTCACAAGGTAACTCCTTCCGACATCCATAATTTTAATATAAGAAAGATCCCTTTCACGAGCAAACAACAACAAAAAACAGTAAGATTCCACACAATCTTCCCATCCTCTCTCTCATTATAAAACAAAGGGGCAACAAGCCAAAGCAATAAACAAACCCTCAATGACCCATGGAATATGCCTAAATCCCAGGAAACACCGCAATACTCCAAAGGTATGGGATGAACTCTATTCATTTCACATGTAAGCTGCTCACATCACTTTCTTTTCTTTACTTGCACTTTGACTCTCTAATCTAGATCCTACTCTTTGAAAAATACAGCCCTCCCACTGAAAGGAAGATTCCGTGGAGTCATTCAACTGTGGTAGTTTCAATAAGGTATCCGGATATTTTACAATACTAGATGTTTTTCTCCAGGTTACAAACACTTCTTCCACAGCAAGTATTTGTCTGATTGCATGCGGGGGTAAAAGGCACAGTCACTGTTGACCCAGCTCAGTTAACCCTTCCAGAAAAACTACAGCATCAGGACCAGGGACTAGCCTGAAGCAAGACATTTGCTCAACCACTCTATCAACAACTATTTATTAACAGTACTGTAATTTACCCCACCACTACCTTCTCTCAGCATCAGGCAGGTTCTAATTTAAATTTTCACTGCCTATCGTTTCTCGTCTTGAGCTGTAATTTCAGAGTAGCATCAAGTTTAAAGGAGGAAAAAAGTCTAATAAGCTGAAAATAACCACGATCGGTTTCTAGTGATGCATTTGAGACATCATACCACAAGAAACCAAGAAAATTTGTAATAAAACCAAATGGAGGTGACGAGAAAAAAGCATCATCACCTCATCTCTGCTAGCGTTCCTTGGAATTAATCATTACTATTTCACCCAGGCACAATCATTAGGTCCATCACAGAAAATTACATGCATGAACTGATTTGATTGAACTAGCTTCACACTGCTTACACTCAATCACATTAAAATGCAGCTCAGCTTTCACTATAGCACTGGTCTTGAAACAAACCAGGAGCACTTGGTATGACTGCAGCTCAAAATCCCGCACTGAAATCCTGGACTGTAGGCAAGAGAAACAGGGCTCCTCCTCACACGGTTCATCCCTACCTTACTTTCAAGGGTTGAAAGTGAATGAAAAAAAACAGATGAATGCTTTGTCATAAGAGCAAATAATCTAGCTTTGAAAGTTTCTCAGAGCCCTGCATCTGCAGGATAATTTACAAGCACAAATAAATAAATCTGTAAGTCACATTTTTAAGACCGATGTGTTCAAAATTCATCTTAGCCATGTCAACAAATGAAGTTATGCTTACAAATCACTGGGTTCTCATCTAAATATAAAAAAAAAGAGAAAAAAAAAAGAACAAACAACAAATAACCAACCACTACAGCAAGTCTGGAATTATTTCTAAATGCTGGTTCTATCCCAGAAGAATCACACCATTCTCTAAGTGGGAAAATAAAAAAGAATATTGTCCTAGAGTACACTCATTAGCCAATTTTCCTCAAGCAAGCAAGTTTCCAGGCTACACTCCCAGAGTCAACTCTCTCTAATTTGCTAAAGGAAAGAGAGCTCAAGCCATTAAAAAAACACGACTAGAAAGCCCTGACCCCCAATATGTGATGCTCCATCCCCTCAGGAAACATCTTAAAATAACCCAGTTGCAATCACAGTATTATCTCATCGCTTACTTGTCAAGAGTTTCATCTAACGTCTCATACGAGTTCTTGTAGCACTCTATTCTTTTCATGAAGTCTTCTGTTGCTTCATCATTACTACAATCAACATAGTCAGGACTACCCAGTTTCACTTGCTGTTTCAAATAAAACCAGGAGAGTAGTGCATAAGTTTCTCTCTCTTTTTAATATAAGTTTAAAGAAATAGGAAGAGGGGAACACAACACAAAAAATTATTTTCCGAAGTGAATTAAAATACATGTAAAGCAAAAAGAGCTATTCTTCATAGAATTAAACTTCTGAGTTAGTATACACATGGACGGAAAAATAAATGAAAATTGTTCCATTAACAGGAGTTAATTTTTTTTGCTATCGGAAGTTCTTATAACGTACTTCTAAAAATACTGAGCTACTTCAAATCTCTTGAGTTAAAGCAGCAAAGTAAAACTTTTATATACCCACCACAATGTTTGCAGCAATGACCTCTGGATCTACACACACTGACTCAACAAAAAAAGTCTTCGGTCCAAACGGGAAGTCACATGTACAGAAGGAAGGAAGAAAGAAGATGCATTAAAACACCTCTGGAGAGTAATACACATGAGCAGAATGTGGTCACTTCCATTCTAACCCCTTTTTAACAGAACCATGCCTTAAACTTTCCTCCATTTACTCCGAAGGTTTCTCCAGACCCTCTCATCAGAAATTGTTGGCCTACCATTCCCTGAAACACCATGCTCTGTACTACTTTCCCTAACAATGCTTCTAAGTAGAAAAATTTTGCAGTGAGAAAAATTTAGGATGGAAGAGGAAGAAATACATGGGAAGGACACAAGTTCAGCCATGCAAACAGTAACTAATGATTCCGAAATAATAATTTAGAAGCCTTCGGACTAATGGAGCAGCCTCACTTAAGACGAGGTTTGTGTTTGTGTCTCAAAGGTTTTATGGAGACATGAGTTTAGAGGAAATGGAAGGTTACTGGAGAACAGCTAAATACAAACAATCCTGGACAGAAAGCAGAAAGCCCCAGAAAGTTTTTGGTTTGTAGGGAACAAACACAGAATTCCCTACGTGTTTCTCCAGCAAAAAACTGAACTGCACCAAGAGTATAAAAGAGATTAGCTCCAAACTGTGAAAACAAAGATGAGAAAACTGAGGATGGTTGACTTTTAACCACAAACAATGCTTGAGAACACAAAATGCTCTATTGACTAATCATCTAGAAAGGATGTGGCTTATGCTAGTGCATTTAACTTGGAGTACAGATCAGGGCAAAAGTTATTACTGCCCTACTTGTTCAGGCATTAGCTCAGAACTCCTTTGCTTCTGACTCACCTTATAACCATTTTCTTCACCAAATTTGTAAATAGTTTCTCTGCGTTCTCGAGTTGTGTTTGTGGCATCAAAGACCTAGAAATAATTACGAAGAAAGAGAGAAAGAGAGGAATTTAAAAAGCATCACAGTCTGAAAAGCACTGTATTAGTAACAGCAAAAATACAGGTTCAAAATCCCTCAATGTGAAGGAAAGCAATGAAAACACTTCCACTTCCCTCTCCCCCTCCCCCCCCAACATGCTCAACAGAAAACCAAAAGACTTTCCTACTTTACACACATTATTTTCTAAATAATAAAAAAGAGTAGTATTTTGAAAGCACCACTAGCAGAACACCGTATTTGGAAGACGCAACCAGAATTTAAGCCTAACACATAATACAGGGCAGAATCTTCCTCCTACCCCATATCAGCATTAAATACTAATGCAGAGTTTTTTAGTGAACTTATATTACACCAAACAAAAAGATGCTGCAATCAATATGCTATTCAAAATGCAAGTCAAAAACTTTTAAAGGGCAGAAGACCTGCAAGACTTGTAAATCCTGCCCATGAATGAAAAGGAAATACGCAGCCATTTTTCCAAGGACTTACGTTCAGCTCTGAACATACCAGTGTTTTACCAAATGTTTTGGTTTGAGCTACAAAGGATTAATTTATCCTTAAGTAATTTTATTTTTCAGTAAGGTCTCTTCTAATGCTTGGAAAACTGCATTTTTAGAAGAATCTGGTGTCTGAATTTGTGAAAATATTTACTTTATAGCCAGCTACGGTCTGTGGATTTCAAGGTGTCAGTGGTTTTGAGCTCTCCAGGTGCAAGGATGAGGAGTGAGACCTGAGCACTTGACCCGAGCTGACCAACAGGATTATTTCATACCATGAATGTCACATTCAATATAAATTACAAAGTTTGCTGAGGAGTTATCTCTTCTATGATGGCTGCCATCCTGAGAACTTCTTGCCCCAGTGCCAGACCCTTGAGCCCTTCCCTTCCTCCTGAAGCCGTGGCACTCGCAGTGTCCCACCTTTTCTGTCCCCTGCTGGGAGTGCACAGCCTCCTATTGATAGAATGGGCTGAGCATAATCCTTCTATATTTTATATTGGTATCAGGATCAATATTGGGGTTATAGTATTATTTATATTAATTAGTCTTATTCTATTAAATCTGTTTATATTTCCTTGCTTCCTCCCGATTCCCCTTCCTGGGTGGGGAGGGGTCATTGGGTGATTGAATAACTGTCTAAATGACAATAAATTGTTGTGGCTTCTTCAGACCATAGCACCGAAGTATGAAGTTTGCTCAAGTACAATGTTTACCTCATGTCCCAGCACAATTTATAATTATAGCTAATTGATTTCCCTCATTAGTTAATGAAAACACCACCAAGTTGTGCAGCAGTCTTAAGAAAAACATTATGCACAAAATATCGTTAATGTGAATGTGTAACCTCAATAGTTGAACAGCTGATGTTTTGCATCCCTTTATTACATATTCAGATATGCAGCAATTTACTTCGAGTTTCTCCTGCTACTCTTCAGAGATTTCTCACGTCAGTAACACAAGTGCCAAGCAATACCCCAGGATGCTTTTTGTTCAGTAAGTCTTAACTTTCACTTGAAACATTAGACTATCAAATAGAAACACAAGTGCAACCAAAACAACAGATGTGTTTAACAGTACGTTATATAATGTGGAGAGAAGGGGGACATTTTTCTTAGTGTTTCCCTCTCCTCGCTTAAGCCCTCACATCACAAAGGTGGTTGCTCAATATGGCATCATTACCCCAAACTTAAGTGCTCCTTTCACTGCAGCAACAAGGAAGATCTAACATACAACTCCTAAATAAAAAGAATCTGATATATCGAAGAGATATTAGATATTACTCAAGCGGTATATTATCCAGCAGACACACACTATTTTGTAGAGAAGCATCTCAAGAACGTGTCTTCAACAAGAAACTTACAGCCACGTGCCCATTTTCTTCACTGAGGTACTGTCGGACATCATTCAGCGCTGCTAAGGCACACTGTCTTAAAAATGAAAGAGAGCGAAACTCAAATGCTAGTTAAAGTTATTTTATTAATGCAGTTGTGCATTGTGATCAAAGTGCCCTGTAGATGTTAGCTAATCTCTCTCAAAACCACATATTTTTTAATCAGCCCCACCACCACTCCAAACATTGGAAAAAACAGAGGTCAACAAAGCTATACTGAGGAAACGTGGTCTTGGCCATCTGCCTAAAAAAAGACCAGTCCAGTGCTCCTCTGTGCAACTGGTACAACTACACATCACCACAGAATACCCATCAACTTTACTAACCAGCATAAACTTTCACTGACCTAAAGTAACAGCACTGAATCATCCCTGCAACTGTATTATTTTTTCCATTATCTATTCACAGATACTTGCTGCTTTATTTGATTCTCAAAGAAAGGGGGAAAAAATATCAACTTAAGGCTTTTATCTTGTGACCCTAAGTTAAAGCGGATAGGCAACTATTTT
The DNA here is from genome assembly GCF_000708025.1 of Charadrius vociferus. Classification (NCBI taxonomy): domain Eukaryota; kingdom Metazoa; phylum Chordata; class Aves; order Charadriiformes; family Charadriidae; genus Charadrius; species Charadrius vociferus. Next base: position 1,704,822 of record NW_009649934.1, read on the forward strand.
TCAGTAATTGAATTCTATTTCGAGCTATTGTGTAAGAATTGCTTATGTCAAAAAGATCTGTTAAAACAGACAGTAAAACAAAGTTAGCACCAAGTATTAGGGACAGAAATAACATCCCATTGTAGTCACCAACCAATGTAATTAGTACTGGAGACCACTGAGGGGACAAACACCAAAAAATCCCAGCCCTCCATGTAACACTTGTGTTAAATTTGGATGAGAATAAGTTCATTTGTAACTTTCCTATTTCCCCAGCATTAGCATTATCTTCAAAGTCCATTAGGATTTCTAGCACATAAATAATACTGGAGGGAAACATTAACATTGTACACGATTTACTCATTAGTAGAACAAAGCCCCATTTAATTCCAATAAGCACAGTCTTTTTGCAGTACCAACATAAACCCCTGTCCATCGCAACAGCCTTTCTATGCATTACTACCTTATTTTGACTTCCAGACTGAAACACGTAACTTTCCTCTTATATTTAGCATATTCTGCATGCACAGCTTTATTTTAAAAGAAAAATGAAGGCTTTTCAATCCTGACAGTATTTCCACATTAGCATGGTTAACAGATGTCAGGAACTGAGATTCAGCAGTCAAGTCTTCACTAAATAAATACAAAACCTCTTTACTCATTGCTAACTAGGCAGATTAGCTCGCACAGCCCATTTTGTCTTACATTCCCCACCATTTAGTCTAATAGGTGACACAGAGGCATGTTAAAAGGTTTGGCCGGACCTCTAAGCAAAAGGTAGGGGCTTGCAAGGCTAATGCATCTCATACCTACTCTTTGGTCCCAAAGGATAAGGAGGGTCTTATGCAAGTTTTTCTCCTTTGACTTTAGCAATACTCAACTGCTGCGGAAGGCGAAAGGGAAGAGAGAGAAGACAAGCAGAGGAAGAGCCACAAAAGAAAGTCCAGACCGCAGGAAAGTCCAGACATTTTTGATGCTTGAGCTGAAGCAACTAAGAACAAAATACTCCGTATTATAAGTAGCCTAAACAAATTGTTTCCACTCCTCTAAAATTTCTGTTCCTTCTCATTTCATACTGCACACTCTTAAATGTTTTCCTCAACATACTAAAAAAGACAGTGAATGGTGAAGAAAATCAAAAGACCTTCCCATTTGAACTTCTGTAAGAAAGAGGCAGTTCCCTCTTGCTCTGACCTTCTCTTCATCTACCCTTTCCTCTCAAGGTCTTTCCTCTACATTAAAGCACAGCCTCTTTCCAGGCAAGAGGGGAGTCTCAAGTGCTTTGTCTGGGCACAGATGTTCACGCTGGGGCTCGCCTTGCTTTGCACAGCATTAGCAAAACACGGCAATTTTCAAGGCAGTGCACTGACTGACAGCATGAAGCACCAGCGTGGTAGCCAAAAACTCAGTTTCAGGAACAGAGTAATAGTGTTTCATTCCCACTTATTTGACGGATAATGAGAAATACATTCGAAGTACTCCGGCGGAAAAAAATCCAGTACGCAAACCAAAATGAAAAGCAGTTATGTGGGTTTTTCTTTTTTCTTCTTTGGGCTCAAAAATGGCATTTTAGGAATTAGACAGCAGAAAGAGTCACATCAATTAGCTGACACCTTACAAAAAAGTAAGAAAAATAATAACTATTTGTGAAAACTGCTTCATTTTGAGTGAAAATATCCTGGAATACATGCAGGAATTAACAGCAGTCACAGCCTACTGAAAGGTGAAAAGGAACCAAGTATTACCTTCTCTGCGTTTTTGATGCTTGACATGAAGCAATTAGGAAAAAAAATAGCCCAAATTTTAAGCAGCTTAAACAAATCACTTTTCCACCTTCTCTAGAATTTCTTTTCCTTGTCATCTTAAGGGTCTTCTTGAGCATACAAAAATACAACTTAAAAGAGTCTCTAAGAGCAAATTATATAGGCTACCACTTTAGTACAATTAGCATTGTGCATTCAAAACTTACTTCCTGATTTTCAAGCCTTCTTCATTGTCAGGCAGGAAGAATTCAAAAGATTTATACTTTTTCACCAAATCTCGACGATACTGACCAACATTAAATTCTGCCAAGAAGAAACCAGTATTAGTGGGAACTAACGATATTTACGTAAAAATGACAAAAGTTATGACAGCTTTGAAACCAAACTACTTGCAAAGATAAAATAATTTAGCATGTACAAAGTCAACATATCATACTACTTCTTGTGGGCTTTTTGGAGGGGGTGGGGTTGTTTTTAAATACAAAGATAACAACAAATCATGGAAATAGCAGAAGAACATTTGGGCTGTAGGTAGCCTCAATGGAGTCATTTGGCCATGTTGCTGTGCCTCTGTCTGCCAGTTTGTCTGAACAACAAAAGAAACTTTTTTTCCGTCGCAGAGGTGGTAGAAAGTCCATTTCAGTAGTCTACAAAGGACTACTAATAATCTAGCTTTTTCTTCTGTGTATACGTGCAATGAAACAGTATTCTGATAGCACATCCCAAAACTTTCAACTCTTATTAAGGCGAGGAAGAGTTCTAAATATAACTAACCAATCTTGCTTTTGATAAACAAAACTTCAAGCTGTGGAACATTTTTTCCAACCTCTGCTCAAATATTTCTACTCCTTAAGGATCAGCACATATTATTTCACAACCCCTGTTCCATATTTTAAAAATGCTTAAGTTGTAAACAAAACAAAAATCACCATAAGTACCAAACATAATCTTACTGTGATCTCTTAACAGTGGTCAAAGAAAATTATTCCTTATCTGGGCAAAGGTCCATAAGGTCTATGGCCATACACGTGTCACAGTATCAGATTAGGGATTAGGGCAAGGCAGTTCTGTTTTGCCACACAGCAGACAATGACACTGTACCCTAATTAACTTCATTCGGCAGCTCTGAAAATAGAGGTCTCTGAAGTGCAATTAATGTTTAACTTGTTTCTGACCTATAGGTTTTCTCTGCGGAACTGCAAAGCATTTTTTTAACATTAGATCAAACTGAAGTATTCTGTTTGAGAAGCTGCCAATGTGTAACTACTTGCCAGACTTCATTTCCAGAAAGCGGAAAAGAACCAACAGACACAACTGCCAAGTTGTAATTAAGAAAAAAAGACATTGGATAAGAGAGCTCAACCATCAGCTAATGTATATAGATTGCTGTTGGGATTGGGAGCAGAGGATAAAGAAATAGATGTTGTTTATCCCCCCAAAAGCCAAGGGGTTTTTTAATTCAACAATGTTGATGTCATTTTTTTGTGGTCAACTGTATGGCACAGATTATAGTACAATCCAGGTTATTCTATGACAGGTTTAATGAGCACTGGCCATACTAGCTACATGAAAAGGAGGTTCCCTGTAAGAAAAACAGAAGATGCAAGAAGTTCAGATGGCCAGTATTGACAGGCAATAACCCCTTAAAAATTAAAAGATAATGAATTTCACAAGAAAGAATAGTTACTGCAATAGGGTCATGCACAGGAAAGGAAAAAGTGCTATCTAGTGAGACGCTCTTTAGCGCCTATCACTGTTATCGGCCCCTGTGGAAAAGTTTCACAAAGCTAACTGGTATCACAACCACCACACAGCCAGAACTATTCAAAAAAGGTTTCCAAAGTTTAGTATCTAAAAACCACATTGCAACACAATTCTATTCAGGCATCTAATTGACCTCATTTCCTTCAAAAAGCCCAGACAAAAGTCCTTTGTATTTTTAACCATTTCCCATTCTAGACGACTGAGGATTTTGGAAGCAATAAAAGAAAACACGGAACTGATGGCCAAAATGATTGAATGAACATCAATCCGGCGCTATTTACCTCTACATTTTGCTTTTGAACTCTCCAGCTTACTTACTGTATGTTACATGAAAAGAAGGCATTTACCTCTTCTCTGGTTTACATAACCTCATAATTTTAACCTTCTGTCTCAGAGAACAAGAACATTTACTATACTAAGCACACACTAATTTTAAGACATTAAGAGCCAAAGGGTAACAGCTGTTAGTGACACTCCATACTTATCATGTATCGATTCAGTCCCAATCAACCATAAGCATTAGGCAACGTGTCATCTATTCCCTCAGCCAGTGAGGTATTTTAAACTGATTTCAGCTTCAGTAAAACTGCATCACTGATGACACAAACAACAGGAAGGGTCTGTGGTTTTCCAAGAAAATACCAAGTCACGCTTTCTAACAAAGACAAACCATAACCAGCAACCTCGAATGGAAGCTCATATAGCAACTTTGTATTGATATGAGAAACTTTAGATAAAATTAGGCAGCAATGTTGTAACTATTATTAGTAAGCACAGGCACATATATTTTCAGATGTACTGCTTACAGTAGCCTATGAAACTTTTCCTATAACTGAAGCAGACCACCCCTACTTATTTTACTGCATTTGGGATATATTCAAGCAAGCATAAGCCAGATGTGGACAGCGCCTTGTTTGTTGTCTAATACTAGATTACTGCTTTTCAAAACTCTCAACACAATGACATATATGCATATCTACATACGTGTACATTATACATTTTATCAGCCTGGATATAGGCTAAAGTATTTAGATTGTTATTCTGCTTCAATGTAATGGATAAAACTGAAGTCCCTAAATATCTGATACTGTTCATCAGAAGGGTGATCCTATGTGACAACAGTCAAAACTTCGGTGATAATTTAAATCCTGAAAACTCTCACAAACAATAACACATATCCTCTATAACATGTCATTTGAAAACATATTAGACAAGTTTCTAAGAGCTTAAGAAAACACTAATTCCAAAAGCCATAGCCAAGAATCCAAAGGCAGTTTAAACATAGGCTCTTCATCTTGACTTCTAGCTACTAGGAAATGCACCTCTGAATATCCAGCCAAAAGTCGACCCTTTAGTATGATCTAACATGTTTAATGTTACTTAAATGATTAACTAGCCATAACTATAAAGCTACCATTACTGCACCAGACACCAAAGCACAGAACACCAAAGCTATCTTTCTCTTCTACAGAGACAGAGGAGATGTCAGGTGAAATTGCTGCTCAGAACCTCAAATGGACTTAGGTCTTTTTCACTTGTCAAGCTGGGTCCACAAGGTACCAGGGGACCTCGGGAACAAGGTACGACAGCCAGGTCCTTGGAGTAACCAATCTGAGCCATCAATTCCCACTCAAAGCACACATAAAGTCCTTAAGACAGTGATAACAATCAGCTGCTTCAGTTCCTTGAGCTCTTACTATTCAGACAAAGAGCTGTAACTCATTCCACAAATGCAGTTAAACAAAGAATTACACAGAGAACTACACGTTGCACAAAGTTCACAGAGAAAAGAAGATGGAGAAGTCAGAACTTTAACCCAGAAGTGCTGACTGCTCTTGTAAACGAGATTCCCTTTCACCCACATAAAGAAAGAAAGGGGAAGGAAAACAAACAAACAACAACAAAAAAAACCCAACTGAAGAACCAAAGCGTTAAGGAACAAGGGCAAAACGCTGATATAGGCACTTGGCAGAACAGGAGGTAGATGAACGATCACCAGAATTTGATTAATTACCATCTAAACAGAACAGAGAGCCTGTGTATGCTATTGCTTAAAAATAAGTTAACAAAGCAGAAAGATTTTAAGTAGTCAAACTGGGCAACAAAGTTACTGGGAATTAGGTTTAAAAAACACCTAACAGCTGCCCTATCCTTCTGATGTAAACAAAAGTAAATCCATCACCTTTTGTAGGCACTCCAATCCAATTTAAATAGCGTGTCAGCTTCTTCGAGATGTAGGTTTTTCCTCTTGCTGGGAGACCCACCATGACAATCAGAGTAGGGCAATTGGTCATACATACTGAAACAGAAAAACAGAAAACTAGGATTCACCATTAATGTTCCCACAAAGCAAAGGCTTATACTGCAGTGGAAAATTACAATCCATGTGCTCTCTGAGGAAGTGACCATTCAAGCAGCTCATGCACCGTGTCTCACTCTTTCAGGGTTTTTTTTCAGGAGCACAGCGGACCTAACCGGGTTTCTTAAGCTGTGTTGAATTTTGGAAGGGCGAGTCCGTGGTAGTGCAACACTGGACATGTGAGTCATACGCAGGCAGAAGACAAGAAACCTATATATTTGCATACACGTTTTAAGACATACAAAAACAATATCAAAACAAGGACACTGACATCTTACAGCCCTATGTCCCTCAGTTCAGTGCTTGCATTGAAAGGAAAGAGCAAGGTGTACACAGTATTCAGAAATTTTTAAAATCCTGAAGACAAGACTTCAACACTGCTCAACCTTTTCTTGGTTTTGAGCAAAACAAGCATGACAGATGCAGCTTAATGCATTATAGTATGACATGGTACTCAGTATTTATTATTTCTCCTTTAAATATCATGAACACAAAAATCTCTCTTGAAACAGCGCTCATTTCGACTGTTCTTTGATCTTTACTAGGAATAAAGCACATGTATTCTATGCAATCCAGTACAATAATCTGATATACAGATATCCATACAGAAACACTTTAATCAAAGGCGCAGTGTTTAATTAAAAACACAACACTGTAGGAAGTTAAAGGAGTTTATATGTATAAACTGAAAACCTTGAGGCATTTCCTTTCAAATGACAAGTTTTCGAACATTTTAATGGCACAAAACTATGGATACCTTGCATGAATCTATCACCGCTACAAGGAACTGCCTAAAAAGAAAGAAGATAATTAAGTGGCGCAAAGATATCACAGTGTCCCTCCATCCCCTATTTCAAAGGGAATTCATTTCTATACAATCCACGTGTGCATCAGTTTCCTCAGTGTCTTGATAGAGGAGAACTCAATTCACCCCAAAAGACTAAATCTCAGTGTTACACTGTAAAGGCATAACTAAACTGTTGTACAAAACACTGTGATTGCCCAAGATTCCCAACCCATGGATTGACAAAGTCCCATCCCACAGTGTCACTTGTGTGAATCTGGCACAGCTACTCTGCACAGTGAGCCCATCAAAAATGAACGAACAGATTAGCAGAGACAGATGCACTTTCTTAAAACAAAACCCAAACCCATTAAAAATATACCACTTCTCATGAGACAGAGGAGGCAAAACCGTACCTATCCTCAAATCCTTGAAACAGTCTACTACTCCATGTAATGAAAGTTACAGGGAACTGAACGCAAACCAAAACAGATCCATCCAAACACATCCCTGTCTCCGGAAGGACACTGATAAAAGCCCTCAGAGTAAGCCTATAAACAAGAAGGATAATGTTTTCTTGTCCCTCTTCCTCTTTGTCCTAAGTTCAGGTCTGTGAATCCCCTCTCCAAGAGGAGGAAGGCAGGCTCTGGGGAAACAAAGTTTATGAACTGCAAAGAGTACAGTGCTTACTAAGCTGAACAACTTTGCTTCTTCTAGTTTTAAGAAGAAAATAAAATATTAAGATGAGAGAAATCCCTGAGCCCCCGGAAATTTTAAGAGAAGACACTGTTCTTCAACACCAGTTTGAAAGGTTCTGCACCTGAAACACCTAGGTCAAGATTTAAACAACTTGCCAGTATAAAGAGTGAAGTAAAAGACAAACCAGAATCCATACAGAAAGGTCCTGTACACAGCCTCAGGTCTACCTGCTCTGGAAGGAACTGTGTGTGCTAACTGGAACAGGCTTTTCTACTCAGAGTTTACCAACTAACATTATACCTAGATCACCTCTTTTTTTTTTTTTTTTTTTTTTTTTTTTTCCCCCTCCTGGGCCGAGCCATACGAGTTTTAGCTCTCACAAAACATTCTTTTTTTGGTAACATAACAATAAACCTATACTGGAGCAAAACTCCATTTGCAAAACTAAGGGCTAGCAAGCTACCATGAAGAAACCTGCAACCTGCTTAAATGGTTGCTTTGCAGATTAGACCGACAAGCGCTCTCTAAGTCCTATTGCCTACGCCATTTTGTAGCAGATGATCTCACTGAGCAGCAAACCAGATCAACACAGCCACAACAACATGCAAGAGGGACATTTCCTCCCATCGCCAAGCAGTCAGTGCGCAAGTCTGCCATCACTTGCATTTTTACGTAAATTTCTTCAGTGGAAGTACAAAAACTAGCAAAAGCGCATTTATTAGAGCCCTATGCATAGTTTAACATGCACACCTAATCTGTTATTCTGATCACTCTATGCACCGCTATTTAGTGTGTGACCATACAGAAGAAACCAAGGGAATTATCTGTTGATCCCAATCAAGTTGCAATCCTATTCTGACTAGGTGCCAGGCTGAAGGAGAGCGCTTTTCCTCTTTGAAGGCAGATACCAGTAAGACAAATGCCCTGCACACCAAAAAGAGAAATACCAGAGATTCCAATGATCTTAAACGCTCTGCTTTTCCATAATGCCATAGCCCTGTAAACACCAGGACACAGTACATGGTGCTACAGCATGTACCACCTATTAGTGCTTGACTTCAACTAGTGGATGCCAGCTCTCAATCTAAAATTCAGGCACTAAAAAATGTTTGGTGTTCTGGTTTAGATGGCCAACAGTGGTGGCAGTCTAATACCACTTACACAGGTGGCACTTAGTGACAAGCACGCCTATGCATTTGGAAGTAGAAGTCAAAGGCACATTTGCTGGCCAAAGCAGCTAAATGACAGGACTAAAAATAAAACCACACAAAGCAACTATTTTATTTCTTCCATACCTCAGTGTAGCATTCTTAACAACACACATAAGACTCAGCACAGCAAACAAAAGTTTTCATTTTCTTCCTTACGATCCTGTGTCATTAACAAGGCTTAATTTCGCTCATCAGCTCAGTAAAAAAGTTGAGATTAAACCAAAATGCAAAGTTCTGAGGATGTATCTAATAGTCAAAAGTCAAAATAATTTCATTTTCTTTCACTTTATCTGAACTTTCTCAAAAAAATGTTGCCAACAATCGCTGTAAGCAGGGAGGAACGTTCATTCCGATGACAGTATTTAAAATGTCAGTGTCTCAAGACTTACACTTTCCTTTTTTAAGAAATGTAAGGAATTTTGACATGAGGACATGGACTGATTAAAAAAACCCAAACAAACCACAAATTACACACATCTAGCTCCTGGAACAAAAAAGCTTCTTTAATTTAATATTTTCACAATGGCAGGATGCTCAATTCCCCTTTTCACAGCACTTCACCATTATTCACTTTGTATGAAAAGCAATTTGAAGCACGAAAGTAGTTATACATGTGCAGGTTGCAGAGCCAAGGTAGACTCCAAAGCATAGCTTTCTCTCAATTCCTCATCGCTTGATTGTCTAGTTTACCTCCAGAAATCTCTCTACACAATCTAGTCTCAAGAAAACAAACTCCTTTTTTAATGCTGCCTCACGTATGTAACTCTTAAGGGTTTTTGACAGCCCCAGCCTGTGCATGGGCTATCAACACTAATTTTGCTAGTAAAACATACGCATTCAGAACAACAAAACTTACAGGGTTGTATGCCATCATTTGCTAAAGATGCTCTATGACTTTACTCAGTTTTTTTCTTTAAAATAGATGTTTGTAACATATGCATGTAAGATTGCACATCTATAACAGCATCATCAAAAAGAAATGTTAAGTTGCATCCCTTCACTTAACAGGAACACACAGAAAACATGCCCAAAATACCAATCAGTGAAGGAAAATGGCCAAGTCATGAAGCACACTAAAAGCAAGTATTGTAATTTAAGCAAAGTCATTATGCCATTTAAGAATTTCTTATATACTACTGAACAGCAGAGCAAGTTGCAGCTCAGAGCAAAATTGTAACTGCCTACACCCTTCTAAAGTTTAAGACTTATCAGTCAAGGAAAGAAGATACTACAGGCTCATTTCTTGCCTCTTAAACTCTATTGTGAAACAATGCAAGATGCAGAACGTTGTGAAACCGATCTGGGACATTGAACAACATACATCAGCTGTGCAGCATTTCATCAGCCCTCAAAACTCACATGATCTTGTGAAATCAGAGACAAGAGTTGGTATTTTTCAAGTTCACCTACTACCTAGCGTAGGATCAGTTGTCCCTTCCTTTCACCCAAAATGAGATTTTGGTTTTCAGCCTTATCTCTGTTAAATTTTTAAGTCAACCTCTAAGGTCAGAGGGTTTTTGTATCAAGCTGCTATGGCTACCCATCTGAAATTTACAAAGGATTCTTGCTGTTTCTGTGGCCTTCGACTCAAGGCCTGTTCTCCAGAATCACTGTACTATTTAGAGGCTTATACACAAATGTCTTTAATCGTAAGTCACCACAACCACTATTCCAAGAAGGTTAGCCCTACATGCTTTTCCCTATCACTTATCCAATTTAACTATTGCTAATCCATTTTTTCCTGTCAATCAGTGATGACTATTGGTCACCCTTCTTTGCATCCGGCAGGTATGAGTTCCCCATTCTGCTGCTCTTCCTGAACAGCATCCTGCTCCTATACCTGAAGAAGTTAATAATCTTCCAACTTGCCTCTCCTCTTTTTGTCCAATTCACCAGCTTCTAACATCACCTTGGTACAAAGGATTGAGAATTCCTATTTGTCTTCTAGCCAGCCTCGTGCCACCAGCTCTGCCACCCACTTGCTGGGAGTTACCATTTGCTTCCTACAGCTTTGATGCCAACAGGGATGGCCCCATCATACACCCTGATCCTCAGGCTACAGCTGCGTGTTCTCATTACCTCATTCGCTTTCTCTTGTCTTCAATTCCTACAGTTGGGAGTACAAATACACATAAGCAGCGTGAGCTCAAAGGGTAGAGTTCTTTAGAGCAAAGATAATCTTAATTTGATACTTTTTTTTTCTTTTTGGACCCAATGTACATTCATACTGCTGTACGAACAGCAAATAAAAATGACTAGAATAACCAGATTCCAGCAGCTTTATGGAAACAAAGCTGTTAACTGCAGTAGGGGGAAAAATAATGTTTAACCACAGGAAGTTCACTATTTATCTCTTTCTACAAACATCCTCTGCTAGGGCCGCCAAACAACTTTCACTATAGCATACTTGGTCATTTATTTTTCATGTCCACATTTGTAGCCCAATGCTAGATTCAGAGAGCTTGAGGCAATCTGACATCCAATGCCAAGAGCAGCTTTAATGCAGCCTATTTACGGACAAAACCTCTCACAAAAGACCACAAAAGGTAAGTGGCAGTTATTAATAAAAAACGTGCATTTCTACTGACTTGACATCTTACTTTGGAAGGTCATTTAGAAGTTACCTTCTTTTTACTTGTCTCAGCAGCTGTAAAAGTTCAGTAGGCTGCATGCAGCCAGAACTCCTCCCTGAAGGCCTCACAATGCACAGACTAAAAGAACTAGCTCTTCAAAGCCTAGTGACAGCTAAACCCTGGCACAGCTAACCAGATTTCTTCTTCCCCAGATAACTACAGTTAGAAAAAGCACACTAAAAACAGCTAACACAGGTAAGTCCCTTTGAAGACGGATCTGCCCAGTCCTCAACTGAAAGTGTGCTTGATTCTGCTTATCCATCTTCAACAAAGGTAAAGTAAGACTAAAAGTAGTGCAGTTAAAGGTCATCAGCATGAGCGAGGAAATAAAACACCCAACCAAACGTGACAGAGTTCATCTTGCTTAGCCTAGAAATTCAGAAGCGACCAGCTTAACTGCTTCGACTGGAAAGCCACTCTTGACAAGAAATCCACTTCTAACTTGACCATGTATGGTTTGAACAGTAATGTTTAACAGAGTTACCTGTAAAGGCAGAGAACTGGTCAACCCAGCACCACCCCAAATGACCCATGGCCTGGGCAGTCCATCCTGAGCTGCCACAGCACGGCTACAGGCCCCGCAGGTCACGCTGCCTCATCAGAACACGGGGCGATGCACGACACATGGAAATCTGAGGATAAAGGACTCTGCAGCCCCCTTGCGCGGGAAAAATTACAACGCGTTCTCAGTTTGCTGAAACAAGATAGATGGTTTTATCAAGGAAGAGTAAGTTCTGCTCCTCTATAAGGTGTTTGCAATTCTTACGTATCGCAAATTACCGTAGACATATTATGGTATATGGCAAGAGCAAATGCATGCAAAATCAAAAAGATTTTAAAACGTATTTTCAAATCTGCTTTTTTTTTTTTTTTAGCAAAAAGATTTCTCAACTATAGTGGATCTTGGGCATCAAGAATTATAGAATCCTACCAAAAAAAAACCCCAAAACACAGATATGTAAAATAATGTTTTTAAAGTTATAGTCAAGAGAAGCTAAGTAATTCTGCCAGGAAGACTCCGTATGTCACTGGATTACATGTGACCAATGTGCAATTTTGTTCTTGTAGGGGTTGGGTTTTTTTTGTAAAACAGTGTCTGTGTCAAAGCTATAACAAATGTTATTTTGTTTGGAAAAGAGATGCCACGTTAAGGCCAAAATGAGGCATTATCCTCAGCGCATTTACAAAAGCAATGATAGACACTTTCTGACCCTTTTCCTATTTCAGCATCCATCTCCTCTCAAGACCCACTGTTTTTCAGATGCTGGAGTATATCAGTTCACAAAGAATCATACACCTGCTTCCTAGCAGAAACCAAGAAAGTTCGGGTTGGTTTTTCTTTTTAGCAAGAGCTGGACCAAAGCAAGACTAGCGCCGAGAGGCAGCAGCCCATGGACGACTGCCACACCAGCAGAGCCCTCAGCTCTTTCTGTCAGCGCTGCCTCTTTGCATGACAAATAAAAACAATTCCACACGACAAAGCCCCTTTTGTCTGCAAAACTGCCGTGTATCGAACCTCAGTTATTTAAGTAAGGGGGGGGGGGGGAAGAAAGAGAGGCAAAGTTTGTTAATAAACCAAGGTTTACAAACGCCACAGCCAAAGTCTTCAGGGGCTGATGACTTGGTTGGCTGCGCCTCAAAATAAGGAAAGGCATTAACTCATACAACAGATGGCCTGATGCAGCATTGGCCTTGAAAGAAAAAAAAAAATAATAAAATACAGTGACATTTTTAGGCCTCCCTTCAAGAACATACTGAATGCAAACGTTCCTTGGAACCAGAACGTTAAAAAAAAAAATAAATTTAAAAAAAAACCAAGCACCCAACAAAAGCAAGAGAAGCAGCTGCTCTTCCCAGCCAAGCTTTGCTGCCCGCCCTTGGGCACAGACTCAGCAGCTTCGGGGATTTTTCAGCCCTTCCCCGGCCCTTCAGGCCACCCTCCACAGGGAGGCCGCGACCGCCGCCCCCGGCGGACCCCCCGCCGCCCCCCGGGGCCGGGGGCCAACCATTCCACCAGCCCTTCTGGCACCAGAGGGGGGCCGTACCCGCGGGGGGGGGGGGGCGCCCT
>NW_009649934.1:1718725-1724072 GCF_000708025.1 Charadrius vociferus
CTGCTGCAGAGCCCACCTCGGGGGGGGCCGTTTCTTAACGCCCTAAAAATAGGGCGCCCAGCGAGCACACAACATGTTTTAAGGGGTCGTGGGTCGCACGATATGTTTTTCCAACTAAGCTTTTGGTTTGGCCCGAAGGCTAAATTAATATCGGTGCAGAAAGTCATACGTAAGCAACCGGTTTCTAGCATCTTCGGCTACCGAAAAAGGCCGTTGGTACCTCAGACCGGCCGGACCCCGCGATGCGGTGTGGCCAAACGCAACATCCAGCTCGGTCACGTTTCCACATTGCCTTTACAACTGGGAGAAACCCAGTTCGTTAACTGGGCAAAGCCCTAAAAAAAAAAAAAAAAGCGCTCAATATTTCACTGTTACACGCATCTCTATGTATTTCACAGAAGATAAATGCAACATGCTAAAAATATGGTGGTAAAGTGCAATATGCATCATCGTTATCACTCTGAGATACTCAGACATTATGACACTGGCCTAAACACAAACGAAGGTCAGTACATTATATATATAATATACTAGTCAGACTCTCAGCATCCCGGGATAATTGTAATTTTTTTCTATTCCATTACAAGCTCCCACGTAGCTTTCCAGACAACAGAAAAGAAATCAATTCTCAGAAACATTTGGTGAGACACCCCGGGGGCAGAGTTAGCACTGTTTTTCCAAAACCATGTCTGCTTGCCCTGCCCTCTTTTCAAAGTTGATTTCCTTCTCTTCACGACTGCTTACAGTTTTCAACTGCGGGCGCCTGCACTGTATTTTCAACCCAGCATTCTTTTTTTTCCTGATTTTGAGTTGATAGCCACAGTGGGGATGGGCAGAAGGGTTATAGGAGTTACAAGGGTCAGAAAACTAGGAGCAGAGAGAGGGAGTTTTTGAACACTTAAAAGCTTCTTGGTTTTTGCTATTAAGCACTTACTTACTTCCAACAGTTGCCAAACGAGCTGTGAGCGGGAACAGTTTAATCTGTGTTCCAGGTTAATCCCGGAAGGCTGTCCCCTGTGTGACCAACTGATGGCTGACTTCAGGGTAAGGTCCAGCACCAGGACGTACCCACCTCGCCCTCCCAACCACATGCCGCCACCGAGATCCTCCAGCTTTCCTCACAGTAAAGCCAGGCAAGTCCACAACAGATGTAATACTAACAGAAACAAGAGGTTAAGAAGAATTCTGACTTACAAAACACACTTCTCAGGCTTGTTTTACATACATTAAGTAGAAAACCTACGAAATCCTTCCAGTCTCGAGAAAAAAAGTTTGTACCTCCCTTCTGCAAATCCACACACTACACGAGAACTGAAACTCTGCTCACACGCCAGCTGAAAACACCAACCTGATGTCATTCATACAAGAATAGCATTTTTCAGAGGTCTGCAGGGCAAATCACCACCTTTCTAAGTCCTGTCCCCCAAGCACGAGGCACACCACGAGTGGACTCTCTTCTTGCTCAGGCAGATGTAAACCAGCAGCACCTGCGCAAAACTGAAGTAAGGGTTTGTCCAGGTGTTTGTAATGACATTAGAGGTGTGCATGGACACCTGCTAGCCTTTATTTTTGTGAGGTAAAGGTTTCAGCTTGATTGATGACAAACTTATGATATTATGTTGTTGATCAAGCTTATTTAAGGGTTAGGATTTGTGGGTTTGGGTTGGTTTTTCTTTATAACCTCAGTGCAGTAATGGGCTGTTTGACTGAGGACACAGAGAAAGCAAATACAGAAATACTGTGCCACTCCTGAGGTCTTCAAGGGCAGGTTTTCAAGGGCACTATGTTCAATTCCCAGAAAAAGGCAGAACAAATAAACATTGCTCATTAGATTCCCAATAAATGATAGAGATCACCACCTGCACCATCATGTTGTCATCAAACGCTGTCCTAATACAAAAGTTTGGGAAGCAGGGCCGGTTCCTGCAGGTGAGGTACTGGAGACTCGGCTTTGCTTGCTACTACAGGGAAACCACGAATAAGCCTTTATTCCTTGGAAGGCTTTTACACAAAGCTTCCACTCTCAGGGCCGTGCTGAGCGGAAAGCTTACCTGGAAAAGCACCTCTTGGCACAGACAAAACGTGGAGGGGGAAAGGCAGTCTTGGAAAATGAACTGCTGCGCAGAAACAGAATCATGCTTGAGCCAAGTAACAGAGTTATGCTTCTTCTTTTCAAACGACTGACTGACAAGACAGGAAACTCCTATGGCTTAATGCATACAGCAAGGGGTAATTATTTCTGAGGCAGGGAGAAATAAAAGAGACCGAACAAAGGCTTCTGCTTGATCATACAGAAACCCTACTTTGTAAATAAGCTGTATCATATGGCAACCATATAATACAAGTTCCACGATAATGCAAGTCACTTTCACGTATCTCCTTCCCTAGTAAAGATATCACTTTATAGTCTGACAGCCTATAAAACACCCATCAACCACACAACACCTCTGCCTCCTGTCTTCCCACCATGGCCCCGGCAGCACCAGCTCACTATTTGGAAGAAGAAAAGACAACTTTCCGGTCCTCCGGGTGCCCACGCCCTCACCACACCGAGCACGGCAGGTACAGCTCACAAAAAAAACCCAAAAAACCCCGTTCACAACCCCCTTCCGCAGCGCAGGAGATTCAACAGGGATGTGTACAGTGACTAAAGGGAACAGAGACACAGCCAGAGCTCACAGCGCGTGGTTTCTGCGAGCGGGATGGCTGCGGGGGGGTCCCCACGCTGGGCCACATCAGGCACGGGAGATGTTAGGGCACCGCACTTGCAGCCCTGACCAGACCGCAACAACATCCCGACCCCGCTCTCCTAGCAAAGCACGAAGAAGTTTTTCCTGGGAAGTTCCTGAAATACAGACCACAACTTCCAAGATAAAAAGCTGCTAAAGCACACGTTTCCTATTCCCTCCCCCATTGACCCCCGGTGTTCATAGAAGCCAGCCGCGCCTTCCAAGAGAGAGAAGGGTCCCGCACCGTTCCCCTACATACAAAATGCGACACAAAGTGGAGATTTCTACGCAATCCGTCGGTTCCGCCCCTCACCGGGCGCCGCCGAAGCCCTCTCCCTCGCCGGGGGCGCCCCCCGCGCTCGCCCCGGGGCGGGGGGGGACACACGGAGCGCAGAGCCGGTGTCCGCAAGGCAGCAGATGCGAGATGGAAGGTCGTTTAAGCACGGCAGCAACTGGCCTGCGCCCAGGCTGTTCCCCTGAAAAAATTAAGTTACTCGCTTTTCCGACTGAGAGACGCGCCACTAAGTCACGCTGTAAAGGCTGTGCCAGGGGAGAGCCAAGCTCCCCGCAACGCTAGTAGTAAAACACGCCGGCTCCTGGGTTTTAAGCACCCAAGGTAGACAGAGGTTACAGAAGGCTACAGGGAAGAAAAGTCTTTCCACTAATCCCGAGTTATTTCCTCAACCAAATGAAAAAAAACCCATAAACTATTGGAGGGGGGAAGTCCACGGAACTGAATATCCCAATTTCTTTCTAGATATTAAGCACCAACAAATTATATTTCATCATTGACCTGACCAATACTTCCATTTCTCTAAAGCAATTCTCCTTCCACAATGTCATAAAGTAAATTTTTTATCCCCACATTATCAGCTATCTACTTGTCGCTTTGAGACAATGAATAGTATCTGACCTCTACACACACAACTGGCAATAAACAGCTGGCAAAAACCTAAATCCAGGTGTTCTCTATTGCAACTGGCAGGTTACTGTTCTAGCTAGACATAACAAGCAGGAATTGGCTTAAATGATCCCATCTTAAAATAAGTATCTACATTTCCTACATATTGCAATGGTGCGAGGAGGAGACAGAGTCCTTATCCCTCCTCTCAGAAGGTATACAGAGATGGTTGCACGCCTCCCCAGCTTACAACTCTAAAAGACTTCAGCCGCATAGCAAAACACCAGCGTAGTTTCAGCACAGTTGAAGGAGGCACAGAGAAACACAGGGTTTGCAAAGATCATTAAGTATGAATGTTATTCAAGAAATACAGATGCACATCGGCACTGTCTTCAGCCACACACGTATCTTACATACCCAGCTTTGACACCCAACCAACGCTCCCCGCTCCCACATGGACGAGATGGCTCTGACCAGCTACCTGGCAGCCTGCTACACTGCATCACAGCATTCGTATAAAGCATACAGGATAATTCCTATTGAAGTTATAACTGATTTTCTCTTTCAATGAAAAAAAAAAAAAAAAAAAGATGTCAAGTATACCTTCAGCAGGCTCGTGGCAGTCCTTCATTGGCCAAAATCTGTGCAGCTAGAAGCATCACCCGAGGACAGCCAGCGACAGCTATCTAATATACAAGGCAGCTGCGACACTGCGAGCCAATTGGAAGAGACGGTGACCAAACGCACAACTATGCTTCACTCTTTTAGTTCACAAGTAACAGCACTCCAACATTTCAAAACTCGATTTCGGGTCAAATGGGAAAGATCTCTTCCCCACACACCTTATAAGCTGTAGTACTGATTTTTTTTTATTTTGACCAGGCATTGTTACGGTGCTCTTGTATGGTGGAAAGCCGCAGCTTCTGGGTAATGACAGCACCCAAATTTGCAACTGCACTGAGTCTCCACTACAATGACCAAAACTACTGTAGAACAGATGGGACGTTTGCCTGTTTGATCACATCTCTTATTACATTAGCACCTCAACGGGGGACAGACTGCTCCCTCCCCCAGGTAATTGTCATATTCCTGAAGTACAGATCAAGCCCAGCAGGTTTTTCCTCACTGTGGAAGAGGAGCCCTTAACAACCTGCCTAAAACACAGTGCCCGTCTGCTAGATATGTTGTCACCTTTGTAAGGCAAGTACTAACTCAACTTTGCTCTTCAATTGCCAAGGAAACCTAGCGATAAAGGAAGGTGCACTAGCAACCGAAAAGGTGGCACTCTCCTTCCCAGGCTGTTCCTGATCTCCTGGATGATGACAGACCATGCCTTGGGAACAGTCATCCTGCAGAAGGGATGCCTCACGAGTTAAAAAACTTCTCACACAACTTCCCACAGAGAATAGAGTAAGTTCCTTCCCATTAAGAGCTTAGCAAGCACAATGAGCAATCAGGGAAGAGAGATGTAATACTGTATTAGCAAAATGACATACATTGATTCATACCTTCTCAGTTCAGTCTCTCAGGACTTTTTGTTACGTCAACTTGTTAACTGATGATTTCCCATCTCCTCAAGACTGCCTATGGTTTTATCCTCAACCAAAAGTACCATCCTTTTTGTTTTCCCACTCAGTCTAATATCGCAGGAGTCAACCAAACAAAAATGACAAATAGCCCACTAAGTCCCCAAAAATTTCAAGCATCCCTCATGACG
>NW_009649934.1:1724113-1731942 GCF_000708025.1 Charadrius vociferus
ACTTGCTTCCAAACCGACTGAAATCACGAGGACTATGTGATACATGGCCCTAGCACTTACTCCATTCCTTCTGAGCAACAAATGAGTTTATTACTGGCACCATCCACTCCATCTCCTATTTCCTATCACTGCCTAAAGGGAAAAAGTTCTAGTTGTCTTGAAGTACACTGCTACCTCAAAGACAAGCAAAGTCATTAAGGATTTGGAAGAACTAAAAAAGAATCTGCCCTCAGCAGTACACACCTTTAGAAGTTATTTTATAAGTGTTCATTTTACTACTAGACTTCCTGGCTACAGATCAATCTATCAAAGGGATTCAGAAAAAAAAAAACAAAACATACATAATCATGTTTTATATAAGAACAAGCTACTACTAAGAACAAGAAATCTCTTCAGTGCTAATTGGGGAATAGATTTAAACAACATCCAAGATCCCACAAAGACAAAGATGTATAAATACAGATACTAGAGAGATTCCTTAAGCTGAAACAAAATAATATTCCTTAGCATAGATAAGGAAAATAACTCATCCAAACAGAAGATGTTGGTACAAAGTAAATCAGGGAGAAAACAAGTTCCCATCTATTCCGACAATCATCAACACATCTGATACAGGGGAAGATCTGACAAGGTTGAGGCACTCCGGAGCCTCCCACCACACTTTGGCTGGAGAGAGGGCTAATTCCCACACTAATTTGCATTCATCGTATTTTCTTCATCGTCTGCCGAAACATCACGATAGTTATTCATCAAGCATGCAAAACAATGATGTCTCCCTTACAGCAGTGTTTATGTGTGGCTTGATTCCAGCACAGTTATATGTTTTCAAAACCATGACGACCTAATGATCAGGAAACAAACACAAGCTATACAAGAGGTTTATTGTAAGGATTGCACCAATAAAGTCTTGGATAGCTTTCTACAGAACCCACGCAATGTATGCATATAAAACCTATCGGACAATCTGGGATTACTTAGGGAGATAGTTATCAGCAGATCGTCACCTCACCAACACGCAGATTGCATGAGAATCCCTGAGCAGAAACTGAGATTCACACAGACAGTATTATCAACTAAAAAAAAAAAAGAAATAATTACACCTTGCTACACTGACACTCTTATTAACTTTATGTGAACCATTCTTGAAAGCATGGCCATTCAGAGTACTTTCGTTACTTCTAAATATATAAACATGTTAGTTTAGATGTTTATCACATTTCAGAAGAAATAATCGCTCTGTTTTAAATGTGGGAGAAACCTAACGTCTGGAGATAAACGCTATCAATGAGATGCCATTGTCCTCATGCAAGGAAGTTCTTGTATTAAGTCTAACATGAGGCATAGGCTGGTCTGCATTAACTGTGTTCTTTAAATCTGAAGGATAAATCACTAATTCTTTACACCTCCAGTCCAAGCAGCCACCTCCTGCCTTCACCTCAGAGAACGCTGAAATAATTTCCTTGAAAAACAGGACAGATCCTCAAGTGGTGCTTCCAGGTGTTGCTTAAGACTATTTCCATCGTCACAACATTAAGCAACATTTTAAATCGTCCTCTTATGACACAACATAAAGGAAAGATGACATCCACTATTCACGTTTTCTGAGCGCACCCCAGTGTTAAAAACCCCTTTGTAGCTTACTGTATACCAGGGGCTTCAAACTATTCACATGAGGGGGCGTGTGCTTCTAAGAAGTGCAGAAAGAGGACATTAAAATCCATGGCATTTGCACAAATTGCCTATTTACATTCACAGGTCTTGAGGTTAACTGAAAATACTGAGTTTCCAAGGCGGTAAAGTCTACCGAGGACTGTCGTTCCTACACATTGCTCTGGTCGTATCCGATGTTGTTACTACAGCAACAGCACGTAGAGACTTGCACAACCTCTGGACGGCGGGTGGGTGTACCCTGCTCTCCTCTTCCTTGGAAGTGCGATACAGCGGCGATTCCACTCACCCATCGCTGCATTAGCTACCTGGAACCCGTGACACAACCCAGGAAATCCAAGGCTTGATAAATTTGTAATATTTCACAGGAAAGCAAAACATACACCCACTAGGATGTTTGTGCCTCTTGAACCTGCATAAAAGCAATCTCTACCGAGCAGTCTGAAAGCGTCTCTATCACCTTAAAACTCTCTGTTCCTTTCCAGTCACATAAGTGTATTAGAAAAACCTTCCCAATTCTGAGTTTCGGTTTGCTGTTGCGAGTAAGAGTAGAGTACAGGAGCACAAGGAAAGGATTAGCAATTTCAAATAAAGGACAACCCTTCTCCAGGCTAAAAGGTTGATGAACTATGCTTGCTTACAGCTAGTTTTATATTGTATTTTAACATTTATCACGTATACGTATCCTTTGTCCTTTCATTCAGCGAGGATGCCGTGAATCCCACTTGTTTCTAACAGCTAGATCTGGGCCACTAAATGTAAAAACCAGCAAAACAAGGGCAGCTGCCTTCTCAGAGTGGAACTAAAATACTTAACGCTATCTTTAAAACCAAACTCTATCAACTGACTTCAGAAGTAGATTTTCTCAGGACAGCCATTTTAAAGTAAAACATTTATAAAACCTTATTACATGCATTAGGTAAGTCATCTGATGAGCTAGAAAAGGAGAAATGGATTGACAATAAAGCATACGCAGCATTTGCGTGTCATCCAAATGCATGAAGTAAAATAAATGAATTTAAAAAATCGTGCAGGCTTTGGGTGGAAGCCACTTATCAGGTGGCACCATTTAAAAGACAAGAGATAACAAGAATGTAGGAAGCGCCATCAGGGGTTTGGGGCTTGACATATTGAACAACTACTGATGGAGAATTCAAAGAGAAAAATGTGAGGAGGAAGGCAGCCGCCGGACCGGGTGACAAACCGTCAGGGGTGTAGAGTGCATCTGTGAGTCACCAGCACATAATAGGAGCTGAAGCCATGTGAACGCCTGAAATAGGGCACAGGGAGAGAAGAGCAAGGCAAGGTCAAATTGTAGGAGGAGGAGGAAACGCTGGATGGGGAAGGGGGAAAGAGGATCATGAAAGAAAAAACAACAGTTTGTTAGAATAAGCAGAGAGGTCACGGAGAACAAGAACAAAACAGCAGCCTTCAAACGTCTCAGTGACATAAATAAACAGACAGAAGCACCCAAAAACGGACTGAGCACAGGAGGGGCTGAGGGGGAGGTTCTACAGCTTCACGTCATAAGAAGGACTAGGCTTGGCCGAGAGATAGAGCAGAGCAAATGGGGGGACAGGAGTTAAAGGTTCAACAGAGTACAGTACAGCAGCATATATTACCGTATGGGATAAGTAGGTCATTAAGGAAAAAGCCCATGGCAACGGAAGCAAGAGCAAACGAGTTAATGGGGCAGTGATTGGACCTGCAGTCCTCTACACACACCTACAGTTATACTTGGTTTCATGGCGTGTCCTGTACGTGACAGAGACGGGAAAGCAGCTTTCTGAAAGTAAAGAATAAATCCCTCTGGAAAGCCAGCACGGAAAACTGACACTGACACGAGGAGGGAAAAAACCTCACCGCATATGTGACGCCAGCTGCCTCTGGAAATACTCTTAAGCGTTACGAAAAAGGAGCGTATTCATACAAATAAAAATACAAGCAAACTAGAGCAAAGCTTCTCAGAAGCCATCGATGATTGAATTTATAACAAAAGCAAAATTAATCTTAATTTGACAAACTGCAATGTGTCATGTAGTCTAAAACCTAGCACTGAAGGGGAAAAAACAATACAGGCCAGACATACGGAGATCCAAATCACTGGCAAATCTCTGTCTTCATAGCCTCCAGGGCAGATTTCTCATTTTCTGCGTATTTTGCAAGTACAGCTAGATGGCTTATCAGCTTCCTGAGAATAACAGGATCAATATGTAGATGAGGAAGCTTAATAAGGATAATAAAATTACAACAGCCAAAATAATCTAATTTATGGAGTGCAGACAGGCTAAACAACAGAAACACTACAAATAAAAGCTCTTGCAAGGGGAAACATTTACCAAGTTAGATTCACCAGCATCATATTAGCAAAGAAACCTTTTATTTTTTAAAAAAATAATACCCCCCAAATTCTCTTTATATTCCTTAAAATAACTTTGTTTCAGCACAAGTCTCCCTAGAAAAACTAAGTTATAAAAAATTATTCAGGTGTACAGAAGGCCATACTCCATCACACAGAGCATATGTGAGAGCCTTTGGCACCAGAACCGATAAATACACTTTCAAACACTTAAATTGAAATATCAATTGAAAGCAAAACATATACAGGATGTAAAGATGAAAAACAAACAAACAAACAAACGAATCAAAAGCAAATAAGCACACCAGCCCTCACACTCGCCACCTCCAGTGAAACACCAGCTGTCCAGGCTTGGTGGCTCCAGCCACCGCACGGTGTGTTGGTCTGTGTCCTCCTCAGGTCTCCCCCTCACCACCAAGGACATCTGAAATCACTGACTGATTTCACCCCGATTTGACATAGGACAGAGGTCTCAGAAACATTGGCCTCCTGTATTTTAGTGAAAACCAGCTACCAAGAGAGAAGAGCTGCCTTGCCGGCGCTCCCACTACAAAAAGTGCTTCAACCAGTCCCATCAGACATGACATTGACACTGGATGAGCCCAAGTCCTTGAAACAGACCCAACTTGGGGCAGAAAAAGCAACTGCAACCCCAAGACCTAAATCCATGGGAGACATCTGTTGTGGTTTAACCATGACAACATCTCTTTCAGAACTGCTCAAATTTTAAGCTCCTGTATTCTAATCCCCAAACAAAGTGATTCTCAGCATAATAATAATAAAAAAAATAATTAAAGAAAGCAGCTAGATCAATCTTCTACAAAAAATGGGTAGTGACTTCAGCTGTAACAGGAGTGCTTGTTTCCTCCGTGGCAAAGGCTGCCTTGCCGTTTTCTTCCCCTCCTCCTTCGCCCCATCAGCCCGCCTCTCACAAGCCATCTGAAATTTTTTAATTGCAAGAGGTCACGAACCCCTGAAATCTCCCCATTGTTTTGGGGAAACCGGTTTCACACTGGTAATAGAAAAACTACAAAGCTCTTGTATTTTTGCCCTCCTTAATGCAGAAGGTAAACATTGCAGTTCCATGCTTAAGAATATCCATAGGGTTCCCATGAACAATGAATGTTGCTTGTATTAACCGACAACATCACTTAGATTTCCAGGGATCATAAAAGAAAACTTAAAAAGAAGACAAAGCCAGTCTTAAATCCAGATATTATTGTGGCAGTGATAATTGTCAGAAGCAGTTTCAGATACATCAAAACAACTCGTTTGTTGTGCTCCTTGATTAGTTTATGTCAAAAGGGCTGCATAGTGTCACATGGAGGCTTTTAACTATAAATAAATCACAAATATTTTGTCCCTTGCATCATTTGATTTAAACTACCCACTGGCAAACTGTATACAATCCAGTCACGAGGATTTCTTGCTGCTTAAGGAGATCTCCCCGTTTATGCCCCTAAAACACACACAGGATCCCATCAAGCCTCTGCAGTTTCAGCGCAAACCAACCCAACCAACAAAATACATCTCTGTCTGCAGGCGGGGAAACCATTCACCAGTGAACCCACTTCAAAAGACGCAACACCACAAGCGGCTTTTCCGAGCAAGGCAGAAATAGCGCGCCGAAGTCACTTCTAGGTATCGCCAAAGAGCCACGTACCAATCCCACCGCGGACGGCGGCGGTTGTACCTCCAGTTTAGGAGTGCGCAGCTGGTGGGGAGCCTGCATGGCGCAGCTCTCCCGCCAACCCAGCAATCCCCGCTGGCAAGGCACAACACGTGTGTGGCCAGCTGCCAGATCGCGACACTGACGAAGACTTGACACTACACAGAAAGAAAAAGAAAATTCACATTCGGAAAAATAATTATACGGGAACGAGTTAGGCGGTCAACTTTAGAGTGAAAAAGGGAAATAAGCACTTAAACCCCATTCTCATTTACCCTTTCCTACTTGCACATGGCCTGTAAACAAGATAGTAATGTACCAAATCATCTGGAAACTCATGCCACACAGTCATTTCAGATATCTATGTAACCAGTCGCGATGAAATTATACCGACACACACAAATGTAAAGCTGTAACACGCTCATTATTTCTACAAGGGCACTCATGACAAATCCCTCCCCTTTTATTAATAAAACATTACAAAACATCGCTTTTATCCATCACGTGGATAAAACTCAGTTGCAATTAGGAGACTCATCGTTTGCGTTCAGGACCTACCATGCCAGCTAGACACTGAAAGACTTCAGGACTAATTCTGGTGCATCGTTTCAGATCCTGAAACATTGCAGACGCCAAGAGCCAAGTTCACCAGCGCCTCAAATGAGAGATGAGTTTGCCATGATCAAAATGCAACCTCAAAGGCACTTACAACTGCACTGCATGGGTTACTTTAACACATTTCACGCAAAACCCACAAATACCGCTTCTCTTTGCCTGGACACAAACTCACAGCTCCACCACATTACAGTGATTTTACTGAAAACAGTCACATCGCACCCAGCACCATCCGGCAGCTACAAGGTCAGTGCTTCACCTGGTAATACGTTAAGTACATCTGGAGATTAGCATTCGTAATTAGCATGCGATTACAATATTTAGGGCCAGGTTTTGGCAGGCACCCAAGAACAAGCCTGGTTATTAACCAATCTGGCCGCACGTGGTATCTTGTCGGAGTCGGCTGGGCCAGCGCTCCCCCCTCAAACCACCTCTCTGCACAACCAAATCATACCCGAAATAAATCCACCACCTTGGAAAATAACAACCTGTGTGAAGCAGCGTGGGACTGCTTCTCGTATCACCCGCTCTGAGCGCCCGATAAAAATCGAGTAAAACCAGGAATCAACTTAAATGACTTCATTTTAGCCATTGGAGAGCCCAACTAGGCAGACTAGTGAGTTTGGAGTTCATTATTCTCTTTTACTTCTTTACGCGATTTAATTACTTAACCTCTTAGGCTGTCAGACACCGCAAGCCAAGTGCTATGTCTGTGACAAAAGGTTAACAGACTAATTATTTGACTTAAAACGGGAAAAAAAGGCTTCTAGAGAAAACCAGAGCAGACGCAAGGAAACCAGCACTGCTCAGACCCGTGGCTGGTAGTTTCTCAGTTGTATTTTGAGAATTTTTAGCCTTTCTACTACATTTGCCTTATGACTCTTCCCAAGGACCTGCCCCACCCAGGGTGTGGGGACACAAGCTTACATATATTCAGTAAATTAAAAAACAAACCAAAACATAACAAAAAAACTAAAAAACACACAGAGGGAGAAGGTGAGAGTACTCCACCAAGTCGTTTCCTTCAGAAGAAAGCTGAAATGCTCCCCAAATGTATGATGTTTTCCAGCATTTAAAGTCTAATGTTTACATTCATCTCACAGAAAAATCTGTGGACATTACGTGCACAGTTTAAGCCCCAAGGAAACCATGCAACTTCAGTGAGCAATTTAGAACACATCCGTAGTGCTTCGTCAGCAATTAGATATCATCCGCAAGTTGGATTTACCAAATCTCTTACTCATAAGAGCAGAAGGAACATTGATGCAATCACATTGAGAAAAATACTGGTGTAACCAGGCTGATTTTTTTAAATTAGATGGATGATGCATAAAAAAATAAAGTGCTAAAAGCAGTTAATTCAAAAACATCCTACTACTGGTGAGGGTTATATTTATTACTGAGTACTTTATCATAACAAAATGTCATATTTCAAAGCAGACCCTTCCTTCAAATGACCTCAAAAAAGTTCTGAAACAAAATCCTCCCCACAATGCTCTCAGCTCTGGTTCCTCATCC
>NW_009649934.1:1731970-1734002 GCF_000708025.1 Charadrius vociferus
TTAAAAGGACAGGGACCTTATGTAAATGGACGTTATTGCTTTTAATTGCAGCCATAATTATGGGAGTGCCTCACAAGTGAGTAAGGCCACATTAAGCAAACTTACTGGAAACTTCACAAACTGCCCTGCAACATATTGGACGAGCACCAGGAGTCCCACAAACGGTATTTATTTGGTCCCATCTTCAGCTCTCTGCAGAGCACTGCAAAATGAATGGACCCTATAAGGCATCACACTACAAAATCAATTGACCCTGTACGGGATTGCTCTGAGTTGTACGTGGTTTTGTATGTTTTTTCCTCATGTTAACTAGTTTCTCTACAGCGTTTAGCAACATAAAATGTTTACTTCAGAATTGATGTTTTTAAAGATTTAAAAATCTTGAAGAGTCTTCAAGTTCCTTCAACAGTAACGTGGGTTTTTTTCCTCCACACACTCTGAGGAGCCACACGAGCACAAAGGGACCTGCTACAGAGTCACCACTGAGCCAGGCTACGAGGTGTTGAGAATGAGGAGTGAGAGCGGCACCCGCTTCGGCAGCTTCCCTGGCACAGCCAACAAATCACTGCTCATTGAAGACACCGGCGCAAGCATCACACAAATGACCCGAAGAACAATGAAGGGTTTTCAGTTCACCCACGGATAAGCGGTGGCCCATCACTGTGTTTCAACAGCTGAATCGGGGTCCCCCCCTCTTAGTCCGGGTGGTCTGGAAACCACCAACCTTACTAAAATCCATTCCCATGCCCTGGGTTGCAGTCGGGCATGGACAAAGTAGGCAGCTGCCTACTATAACACCAGCAGAAGCAAAGCGATGGCTGTAAACAAGAGCAATCCTCTGAGTCACCAGGCAGGAGCCATGGCCACTCTACACCCTGCAACACCCAAATTTTCTACAGCACCAGGCAGCTCAGGGTGCCAGGCCAGGGCTCCCCGGTCCCGTTAACAGACCTGTGTACACCACCACCCTGCTTCTGCCTCCATCTCCGCTTCCCCGACCTGTCCCCGGCTGCAGGAGAGCCCAGGAAGGCACCGGGTTTGTCTTCCAGCCTATGTAATACAATTTTCCTAGAAAGGGGGGAAAATGCCCAAACATAACCAGGACTGAGCCTATGTTTAAAAGTTTTGGTACACTTGCGTCAGAGCTGTCATCCCGCATTACGCAAAGTGCCTAACGAACACGCCAGACCCCTCAGTCCTCAGGGAGAGTCAGCCCTTTCTGAGGAAGGGCTCCAGTGAGCCAGCAGCCAAATCTCACAGGGCAAGATAAAAAAGATGCAGATTACATGTTTTTATGGTGTTGCCATTAGGAATAGGAAAGAACAACTAACCGGCTGGGTCAGCATTTGCCAAAACACTGATTTTACAGCCTTCCTCGGCCAACGGAAAGCATCAACACTCGGAGGAGCGCAATGTAAATACCTTACACCTTCCCACAGACAGTTAAAAAATAATCCCTCACAGCAAAGCAATTTCCAAAAATAACTCTGAAAGCAAACAGCCGCTGGTACGCTACGATTCCCTCTTTCCACGCCGACATCTCCCAAACCTTCTGCCGCATTGGGCTGTCCCCCCACGAAGCTGTGATTCCCCACATCCCACAGCCCAAACCTTTGAGATGCCGGTCACCCTTACTCCTATGGTGGAGCTGGAAGGGAAAACGCAGACCGGGGTGTCCCAGAAAACACCACCTTCCCCCCCTTCCGCCTTGCCCAGACACGTGTGGGACTCTCCGGGGGTGGGCTGCCCTGTGGGCACCCCCGTGGGAAGGGGAGAAGATGCCCCGGGGGAAGGGAAGAAGCCCCCCGGTGGGCACCCCTGTGGGAAGGGGAGACGATGCCCCGGGGGAAGGGAAGAAGCCCCCCGGTGGGCATCCCCGGGGGAAGGGGAGAAGATGCCCCGTGGGCACCCCCGTGGGAAGGGGAGAAGCCCCCTCGTGGGGACCCAGCCGAGCAGCCCCGCTGCGGGCGGGGAGGCCGCGGGAGGCCCCGGCGGTCGGGGCTCCTACCTCCGCGGGGCCCGGCCCGGCCGG
>NW_009649934.1:1734303-1750310 GCF_000708025.1 Charadrius vociferus
CCCCGCACCGCAGCTCGCTCGGTCCCGTCCCTCGGCGGGCACCCGCTGCCCCCGGGGGGTGATGCCGGTGCGGGCCCTGTCCTCCGGTACCGCCGCTGCGAGCTCCCCCCCGGGGCTTGGGCCCTTCGTTCACCTCCTGCTCGGGGTTTTACGTTTGTTTTTTTTTTTTCCTTAAAGCGAGCAGATTTTTTTCAAAAAAATATCTCGAGCAAACAGGGGAGGTGGAGCAACTGTAGCCATTTTGCAGCCCTAGATGGGAACACAGCCAGCCTGGGACAAGATAGGGATCAACAGCCCCCAGAGAAAAGAGTGCTTGATCAGCAGTAAGCACACATCCATGCTTAAGAGCAACCATACAGCTGCTCCATAGAGCCACAAGTGACCCCAGCACAGAGCCAGTGTACCTAAAGGGCAGCACACCCCACCAGCATCCCCAGGTCAGGGCTGGGATCCGCCTTTCAGTGAGCTGAGGAGGTCCCAGGTGGAGCAAATCAGGACAATTGCAGCTCATAAGTGCACTCGGGGCACAACCACATACCTGCTTTGAGCCAGAGCTTTTGCCTGCCCTCACCATGCATGCAGAAGCCCCGACCACAATTTTGCAGCTCAAGATGGGTGACAACAATCTTGTAACTCTTTATGCCATCCTCATGTTGATATTTAAGTGTGTATGTTACCTTGTTCAAGTAGGCACTGATTATTTTTATAGCTTGGCTTTATTAACTGCTTTGTAATTTTATTAGGCTGTCTGTTTGAGGTAGGGATGAAATAAAGAGGTAGGGATGAAAGCTCAGGAGTTATGTTATCTTGCCATGCTGTAACTGTGTCCTGTACTTGGGGTAAGGAGCTGGAGAGGCAGCGCTGTGCCCTGGAGAGAGTTGTTATCTGTATTTTAGGGCATTTGGCCTGTGGAGATAGGCAAGCATGTTTTGGCAGGGGGAAACGCCACTGTAAATGAAAGGGGCCAAACAGAAAACGTAGGAGGCTTAAGGGAGCATCAGTCTGTAACTGCTTAGTAGTTAAAATCAGAATAATTTCCCCATAAAATGAAAATGGCAAAATTCAGGCAACTGAATTAAGATTGTTTGTTTGTTTGTTTTTGCTTGAGAGTCTCATGCATCTCTTCTTTACCTTGGCAGGATGCTCTTCAGTCTACCCTCGCATCTTTGTTCTGCTGCCCAGACTCTCTCCAGGTGACATCAAGCCTAAGTTTGCCATTTGGGCAGCTGTTTTCAGACCCCTACTAGTAACATAAGCAGTGTAACTATGCTGGCTTTGCCTGGGGATCACCTGATGCTTTAAACCTTTAGTTAACAATTTCTTAAGTGTTAATCACTTACAGAAATTAAGCCACGTGAAAGAAAGGTGGTTGTGTTTTTTTGTAAACAAGGAGCATTGCATGCTTATCTCCAGATGATGGTGCCTCCTGTAACAAGGAAGCTCAGCAGCTGAGGTCAGTACGGTGCTCGGTATCTCTTCCTTGAAGTGCGTGTGTGGTGACTCAGGGCGAGGGTTGAGTTTCTGTGGGCTGAGAAACCCAACCCCTGCCACTCCTCCAGCCCTAGGCTGTATCAAAAGAGCTTGGTAACCCATGCAGAAACCCCTCTGGAAATCTGATTATTTTTTTTTTTAGGAACTGAGGGCAAGTAGGGGAGGAAAAAAGTGTCACTGGTGCTGTAATGCTAAGGAGCAACCTTCTTTTCTTTTGGGGAACCATCAGATAAGACCCAGCTCCTTGTGCATCCTCTAGAGAGCTGAGCAGCTTCTCAAGGTGCCGTAGAGCAAGTGTTTGGCTGTATGCAGGTGGAAGTTGTCTGTGTCCACCTTCTGGACAATATGTAATCCTTATTAACTCCCTATGCTTTCATCCGAAGTATTAATAATTCATTTGCTTTATCTTCTTAGGAAGCTCAAGTGACTTTATGTAACTGTGGCCTTTTCTGCGTTAGCAAGCTTTGTTGCCCACTGTTGACAGCGTGAAGAAAGGGGATGATACAGTGCATGCACAGAGCCACCACGTCACCTGTGGTGCTCTGGAGCAGAGCATTCATCACAGGCAGATGGCATAGCTCAAAACTCAATCTAGTTTACTCTGGTTTTGGTATATGACTCCTTCCAGCTTGGAGCAGGAGCCACTTGCTGGAATTATTTGAGTTTCTCTATAAGACGTGTCCTGCGATTGTGAGCCCTTGGGATAGGGTAGCAGCCTTCAGTCTCCTCTCCCCTTGAAACATCTTATAGTCAATGGTTTCTGGGCTTAGTGAAACCTTATCCCTCTGTTCTCTTAAAAAAAAAAAGTTTATAAAATGGTTTTTTGCAGCTGGTGCGAAGCAGCATGAGCAGTAGGTAGTGAGGCCGGGTCAGAAACGGGGCTCAGTGGGGCTGGGCACTGCAGCAGCTCGCCCTCCTGTCCCTGGCCTTAAAAATGAAGAAAACCCAACAAAAACCCACAGCTGTGAGGATTCCTTACTGCTTAATGTTGGTAAAAGGGTTCAAAGTGATGCCCCGCATCTCCCCAGCCAGTGAGAAGCAGCTCGGTAACAGCCAGAAATTTCGACTGCTCCTTTGGCAGAAAAGGGTCCTGAGTACCGGTTGCAAAGTCAGTCTGTAACCGGCACGGGCTGATGGATGGAGCCTCGCTGCGGGTCAAACACTGCTCTCCTGTTTTCTTTTGGTGGTTTTGGTCTTCTGATTCCCAGTGTTTATCCCCCTCCACAGCTTTTCTTCAAGGTGGGAAGACAAACCTTAGCCCTCAGCTCCCGCAATGCTCCTCCTGTTGTCTGCCTGTGGCTGGGCTTGTCCCTTCTTGTCCCAGACAATTTGGCATTGTGTAGCCGGCCGCAATGCCAGAAAAGCTGTACTGCGGGATACTAAGTTTGCAGAGGACTTAAGTGTTCTTAAAAGCAAAACACGTTAAATTGCTGATAAACCAGTACAGGTATTAGTAGCAAGAATTGCTAGAAAACTTGGGGTTTCACTCAAGAGTGGTGCAGCCAACCATTGATTGGGTTGTTGAGTTTTTGCCCGAGTGAAGGAGGTGTAGTTAATTAGGCAAGCGGAACTAGGAACAGATTTGCATGTAGGAGGACTCAGCAGGAGAGAAGAGAGTTCAAGGTAAGTGCTGGCAAAGTTTCTGCCTGGGATATTTGGTCTCAGGTTGCAGTCAGATAGACTGAGCAAGCAGGGTCATCCATTCAGAAAATGTTTGATTTAGTATTGTGTCCTTCTCAAAAATAGTTGAATTGGAAACATTTCCCCACTTACGGACCTTGGAAAATCTTTTGCCTTTAGTATGCTTTTGTGGCTTCCAAGATCTACTGCCCAGCACGTATTTCTACCCTGAGACTACAGAAAAGGCCACAAAAATACAGCTTTCCTTCCTGCTTGGCATGGGAAAGCATCTGATCAGGTATATCAGAACAACTTTGCTGTGACAAGCTTAGACTGGGGACACTGGTGCTATTAACTGCTATTTTCACAGGTTAATTTTCTCCCACTTTAGTGGGAGCCAATAATATTTATCCCTGGATGACAATAACTTAAAGATGGGTGAATCAATGAGATTTTTTTGTAACTTTTCTAGCTGGGTTGTGGTTGAGTTCCTCTGTTTCATTGCAAGATTTAAGATGTTGGGTCCTTTGTTAAATGTCTCTGGAACTGGGCAGATGCAGGACTGTATTGCATTTGGTTGAGTTAGGCAGCATAACTATTTTTCTTAAATATATTTTGCGGTCTTTACCCAGATAAATTGTAAGTGTGCAGAAGAACAACAGGCCGAAACATCAGTTGGTGAACTGGCAAGCAAAAGTTAATACAGTCGTTCATGTAATTGCACTCTACCTCATTTTTCCTTTCTCTGAGCTATTTTATCCATCCAGACTATAACACCTTAAAAAGCAAGGTGTTATAGGTGAAGCATAGGAACATGTTAAGATACCCCGAGACTGGAGACTTCAGATGTTTGGGAAGCCTTATCTTGGTGAGTGGGGAATGCTCATCTCGAGTTCGGTCAGACCCCGAGAGCTTGCCTGGCCTTTCTCAGGCTCTTTGGAAGGGGGAATCTTATGTGCATTGCTGGAGTGTTTGACTGGCTATTTTTGTACTGCTTGTTTTCTCTATGTGCAGCTGTAGTCAAGTGCTGCTTCTCGATTGCAGACAACTGAGATTTTCCATAACCTTTGACTAAGAAAAAAACTGTATCTTTCATCACAGCTCCCCTTCACAACAGGCAGCATGTAGGAAGATTATATAAATATTATATTAAGCACATTTTTGGCAAATTGCTTGCATCGGTGTTGCGCTTCTTTCCACTAGTGTCTGTGTAGTAGAAGAAATAAATGGCACGCTCAGATCATGAGAGAAATTAATACTGTGATGTATATTCCTTTGGTTTCACTTGGGGATTGCTCATCAGTTAATTGCCTTGTTATTTTAACTTTTACATTGATTTTTCTAGGAAGAACCCAGACTAAGGCATTCTGAAGATGAGACCCCTCTACTCTGTGTTACTGGTAGGTATTTCTGTATAAACCTGCATATGTAGAAATAGTTTCTTCTTACTTAGAAAAGAAAGTTAAGGCTTACTTTGACAGTTAACAGAAAACTAACACTCACATTATGCCTTCTAGCCATAACTGAAGAGGAAAAGGTTTCATGACCCTTCTGACCAACATCCTGAATAGCAGCTCCTGGTAGATTTGTGGTGGTGGTTCTTCTTGGGCTCAGCTGGTTTCATACACTGATGGGGAGAATGCAGCTTTTCAAATTATATCATTCAATTTGAATGTAATTACTGATTCAACATTCTACAAGCAGATTGTCAAAGCAAACTGAACAAGTGTTGGTACATGAAATAAAAAGCAGCATAGGTACTTTGCAATGTGATTGAATGCAGTGTGGATTTTTGACAGAAAATCTGCTCCATCTAACTAATTTTGATCGGGTGGCAGAGATGCAGGGAAAAGGGGCAGCTTGTTTTAGGAAGGCTTTTCTGTTCTTGGCCAGTGAATATAAAGAGTCACTTGTGCCCCAAGGGCTGGTTTATGCAGTCGGGGAGAGCAGGCTGGTTTCAGATGACCATATTCAAAGGTCACCACCTCCACTATTTTATTTAGATGCAGACCACCCCTTTTCCCAGCTGCCTTGAAGACAAGGAAGCAAACACAAGTCTCTCTGGCACCATGTATATTCTTCTGATGCTTTGCACAATACACGCTCCCCAGAGTATGTAGGACATTCGCGTTCAGACATCCACTGTAGTTCTGCATTGTGCACTGTGACTGTATATAATATATTCTGGCAAAAATCGGTCTTCCAACAGCACTGTGCCTGCTGTGCTGGATGCTGCAAGTTATCTGTGTCCTCTCACTCTCTTTACAGATTGCCTGTTATGGTGAGAAAAGCCAGAAAGTTCAAATATTGAACTCCCTGTTATCTCAGCTGATATCTCCTGTGTGCAAGTATCGGTTGGTGCGTATTAAAACAAATAAGATAGTTAAGCATATATGCTTTGCACTGAAGGCATGTACAGTCTCAAAGGGGTTTTTGTTTTGTGTGTCCTCCCCCTTCAATTCCAGCTTGTTTGGGTTTGGATTTTTTTTTTTTTTTCACCAAAGCTAACCCCGAACTCAGCCTGACAGCACAGAGGATTACAGCTATTTGTCTTAATTGGGAGTTATGACCAGTAATCTGTCAAAACAGATTTTTCCTCCTGAGAAGAGTTACAATCAAATGCAGGACAGTTTATGCGAACTGTTTTGCTGTAATATTTGTTGTTTGCTTTAAGTCTGTGTCAGCAGATCAGAGCAGTGTTTGAACCACTGTATGGTTTTATGCTTAACGTGTCATTGGAGGCAAATTAGTTTGCAAGGTGTTTTACACAGCGTGAGCAAACGGCTTCACTCGAGTCCGTTCACAAGGCCTTACTCTGACCCTCCTCAGGCTGTTGGTAACGCTCCTGCTGATTTACTCATGCCAGCACAGGACACTGATTAGCCTGTTTTTAAAACCTCGGAGTGGAAAATAACTTGGGGAGGAGTTGCTGCCAAATCAGAGCAGCAGAGATGCTGCAAATAGCGTGAGTGTTCTGCCTCCGACGGTCTTGACTGCAGCAAAAAGCACAGACCGCGCATTTCCCGAAGAGAAGACGCGGAAACCCTTGCAACCCGCGTACCAGCACCGCCTCTTTGAGACTGGAAACACTGGCAAGAAAGGAGCTGCTCCTGCACCCACATTTTTGTGGTGAAAGTCCTGTTCTGGTGCCCAGCTCCATCGCTAGGAGATTACAAAAATGATGGAACAAAGTAGGACAAGCTTCCAAATGCAGAGGCGTTGTTATTTATATAACCTGAAGCAGGGTCTGCTGTTTGTGCTGCATGTTTAAACACTTGCTGAGAGCCCACAACCCGTGCTTCAGGGTTTATGGTTGGGTTTTTTTCAAGTAGTGTCTGAAATTGCAATCTGTTGAATCAGAGGAATGACATCTGATATCCCTGTTAGTGCCCTGAGACCAGGAATGTCAAATCCGGGGCAACAGATGAGTCTGTGGCCCTGAAGACCGTTTTAGATCTATCTTAGATCTTTATTTGGATCTTTTCA
Organism: Charadrius vociferus; assembly: GCF_000708025.1. Taxonomy (NCBI): domain Eukaryota; kingdom Metazoa; phylum Chordata; class Aves; order Charadriiformes; family Charadriidae; genus Charadrius; species Charadrius vociferus. The sequence goes on from NW_009649934.1 coordinate 1,740,901, forward strand.
GATCTTTCCTAGAAATACCTGAGCAAGGGAAAAGGTAAGAAGCAGGTGATTTTCACACACAAAACCCAAACACAAAGAGACTATAAGGAAGAGCCACTTTCACTTTAGGCAACCGGTAGTTAGCAGATCTTGTGTTCAATTCAGTGCTGCTCTGAGTGAGCAAAAGATGACACTGTGCTGGGTTTTGGGGGCAGGTATGGGCTCTTACAGTCAAGCTTCTGGGATTTATTTCTGTGGGGGTTGGTATTTCACTTTTTCAAAAGTAGTCAGAAGTGAGCTTTGACATTGCATGTGAAAAAGCAGTTGCAAGTTTTAGTTAAATGTATTTAATCATCAGGAAAGCAATGAAGCCTTGTGCACATCCTTGATGTTATTGGCGTATCTGGGGCTGTGCTTTATTCAAAACCAACAAAACTTCTGTTGCTCTGGGTAGCACCTTGAGGTGCTCACGCATTCAAGTGTATTTGGGGGCAATTTTTGTGCCGCCTCCTCCTCCTGGTTTTGTATTTCTCTGAGGTGCCTCTCCCCAAGTCCTTCTAGCTGCTGTGGTTCGGTGAGCTGCTCACCTGTAAGCTTTGGATACAGCAGATCAATGCTTGATCTGGTAGTTAGGGGGACTTTCTGTAACTGCAGCTAAACAGGACAACAAAAACCTGTTTCCAGACTCGCACTCACACGGTCCCATGCTGCTGCACTAACTGGAGCAGCCGCCTCTGCTGACCCTCTGGTGGGGTCCTGCCTCCCCTCCGACTGTCATGTCTTGTACTCAACTTGTGTTGGGTTAAAGTCAGTCTCACACAAACCGGGGGTTTCACAGCCTCTTCAGGCAGACCGACATCTGGTCAGTGGTAGGAATGCGGTTTTGTTCACTTCTCACCCCCAGGACTGTGCTAATTTACGTGCACGTAGCAGGTGCTCTGTAGTCCAGAAATCTCAGCCAAAGCCATGTCTCTCTTCAGATATTTCTAATGCCACCAAGCTGGCAGTGTTTATCAGCATCTCCTCTGAAAGCAGAGCACCCATCACTCCTCTGTCTTCCTTTAGCTGCAATGTGCTTACACACGTATACAAAGCAACCTGAGCTCTTGGACAGCTGTCAGCACGCATGTGCCACAAGGTAAATGGAATAAAAGGCATTTTGAAGACATATGTGCCATATATTTAATTTCAAGCCATACAGTTATTGTGATTGGTTTTGGGAAGGGTTTATGTCTTCCAAAAGAGCTTTCTGCTTGTAGGTTGAGTCCAAAGGCCCCAGAAGCTCAGCACCCAGCTGCAAGGGCTGCAGGAGAAGTGATCTAGGAGAACCTGCTTCCCAGTCTTCTGACTTTGGTTTTATGACTTCTGTCCAAAGCTTTGGATGAAGTGAAATGCAATGGCAAATGATAAGTTGCGAGGTCTCAAAAGACAGTCACCCTCTTGGTTGCCTAACTGTAGGCATGGGCTGTTAATGCAAAGACAAAACTGAAAACAGTATCTTGGTGTCTGACTAAACTGACTTTTAGCAATGTGGGAAATTTCTCTGTCTTTACTGATTTTTAACATTTTTGGCCAGGGAACAAGGCAGGTGAGAACTAATCTCATTAACTAATCAACAGGCCTCTAATTTCCCTTTTGTATCTGAAAAGCCTGTGGGTTGTTTAGGAGGGCTTTCTTCCATCTGTTTTATGCAAGACTTAATCTACACCTTGCTATTCAGCTACATTACTTTGTCCAAGTCATATTGAAGCATTTAAAGGCTTCTCACTATTAGCAGCTTCATTCTAGATCATAAAATAATCTTTCTCATTTCAGAGCAATCAGCAAATTGTTTTTCTCTGTTTGGGATAGTTAACCATAGTAAGTACCTAAGGTAAATTCTTTGGGAAGATAACATGTGGCTTAGGCTTCCTAGACAAAAAATACCCAGTTGTTTGAAATGAAAAACTAGGCAATGTAAGGAGAGTTTTAAGTGACAGCCTGCCCTTTTTTTTTTTTTTTTTTTTTTTTAAAGTAGCACATAGAAAAAACCTAGGAATCAGTTTTGTGTGAAAGCAGTAGAAGAGCAAGCTCTGAGCACAGCAGATTTCTCAGTCATCCTGAGTGCAAAAAACAGGAGCTGGCGTGAAGGCACCGTAAGCGTACTCCACCCAAGAGACGTGGAGCAGCCAGAAATGTGAACCACACAAAGGCCTGGGGCCGCTGTCGGATTGCTGCTGGCACCTCTTGCTTTGGCTCCTCTCCAGCACGTTCCCGCTGAGCGTGGGCTCGCTCCGGCGCTGCAGATGGATTTGCAGAGCACTACACGTTTACAAGGCGTAGTGTGGTTTTCAGACCTGAAAAAAACCCAACCCAGCAGATGTTCGATGCTTCTAAGTTGCCTGTTGGCACGATGTGCAGTGTCTTTCTAGTCTCTATTCCTCAGAGTCTGGAGTAAGACAAGCTAGATTACATGAAATCCAGTGTCTTTAGATATACTGTAAGAGGCAAGGACTCAGGAATAGCTACCATAAGTAGGATGAATACAACAAATCCTCTTACACATTTAAAACTATTATTTGATGGTGGCAAACTGTTCATGCCCAAGCTTGCATTATTTCAACAGCAAGAAACAGGTCTGGTCCAGGTTTCCAGCCTCACTTTTATTTAAGACGAGCTGTGAGCCAGCACCTAGAGGCAGGGTTTCTTGCAGCACTTATGCAGCTTCTGACAGCGTTAGACCCTTCTGCAACTCCAGAGAGAGCATCTCTTTCCTGATGCCCATTTCGGTGCTCATTTCAGTTAATGGATTGAGATCACATAAATTTCTGTGCCCAGCAGAAGCCCCAAACCAGCCCCTAACGATGCATCAGATATTCAGAAGCTCAACACTTGAAAGATATTAAATGACTGAAAGCTCTAAGCACACAGCTGTGATGCCTTCCAGGCATAAAGAGGACTTGAAATTCAAAGTAATTTTCTTTGTGTGAATAGCAAGGTGAACTTTGCTTCCAATTTCAGCCTTTAATACATGGCAAATATCAGATTCTCTATAGCTCGGGAGGAGTGTGTTTGAGTGTTCATTAAGTTAAAATCACATTCCATGTTAAAAAAAAAAAAAAAAATCACCTAAGATAATATTGTTTCCAACATTTACCAAGCTATCTCTATAAGAATTAGATTAAACCATTCTGGGCCAAAATCCAATTATGACTAATTTTTTAGGGGCCACCAGCTTAGCAAGGAGCCTGATAATAAACCAGTTTGTGCTTCTGAAAGCCATGACTGAGGAATCCAAAGGTCTAAGTGGGTCTCCATTGGTACATTCTCAGGATTTTCTTCAATATAACAAAAAGAAATAAAAAAGTCAGCTGTAGTAACTGCAGAAATAAAATGCTGACTATTGCTGGGGTCTCTGCGAATGCTGGGGGTTCTCACAACCCCAAGTTATTTGAGCCAGCATGTTGGTGCTACTAACTGCTTTTTGAAAGATATCTGTGCCCTGGAGAGAGCATTTTGAAAATAGGTGTTTGGAAATGTTTTCCTGGATGTAGAGTTTGGTTGTCAAAACTGATGCGAATGTATCACCTGTACAAGCTCTCCTACCTCTTACACTTAAAGCTTCTGTACTGGTGAGAAGACAGGAGCCACCTGGTCCCCAGGAGAGAAGAGAAATAAAAAGACCCTGCTGAGAACTTTCACTGCCTTCTTTCTTTCTGCTCTTCAGAAAGGGCTGCCATTCTGCTTTGGCTCTTTATTGCAATGGCACTAGAAGAAGTGCAGCACTGGAGGAGTGCTCCTCCTTTTCCCCAAGGCCATCCCTGTCTCTTGGGCTACTTGCTCCTCTGCCTGGCAGAGGCTTCTTCCTACATGCTTGATGCAGCTCTGCGTTTAGGTGAATGCAAACATTAGATAGCCTTAAAAGCTTGGATGATGCTTCCTCACAGTCAGCATCCAGCGACAAGACAACACAGACTGTAAGGATATTTCTGCAGGTGTCAGAGGTGCCCGGCTGGAACATGGCCCAAATGGGGCACTGGGACGCCCAATGCAATAGCCATCCCAGCTCCTCCCTGCGCACCCGCTGCTCCCTGCGCACCCACTCCTGCATGGAACCGCACACAGCACCGTCCCCTCCTTGCCCACAGCCCTTCCACACCGCTTCATTGACTGCCGCGCTCTGGGGGCCCACCACCGCCGGCTCTGGCAGTGAAAAGCAGCCAGTGCTCTTCAGCCATGTCTCCCCTGCCTGCTCCCTTCTGCCAGGCCACCGTTGTCAAACAGCACCGTGATGTCACGCTGCCACGTCCCCACCGTGCAGCACGGGCATCACAATGACAGCTCAGAATGTCAGGTGCAGCACTTGCTCTGTGCTTTGACTAACTCTCACAGTGGTGCTGGGGGAGAGAGGGAACTTCCCATCAAACAAGGCCTGGCAAGAGAGGAGGAGGTGGGGTCGGCAGAGAGCGGCCTGGGTTTAATTTCCTTCTCAGGTGGCTTTCAGGAAGGTTTGAGTTAGTCTTTCGGGCTAGGAGAAACACGGACAGAACCTGCCTGCTCCTTCCTCACTGAAGTTGCTGAGATGTTGTGGTAGTTGGCTTTCAAAAGCAGTTCTTATGCTTTTCAAAAGCCTACACTGCTCTGCTCCCAGATGGCAAAACATCACAGGGGTGGCAATGACTGAACAGAACCGTCACGTAATGTTTTAGCTTGGTTTTAAGGTTTCAAACGACCCTCAGAGTCCTTTTCAATATCCATGCCGGTCTTTTGTCTCTCAGAGTCTTAGTTCTTGTACTTTTGGTTTTTCCAGTCTTGGGCTGGTGGCAACTAACTCATCTCCTTTGCTTGTTTTAGATCCTCTACTACTTCAACCCCTCCTTTAACCGAGACCAACCCGCACTGCTGGGGAAGTGTAAGAGGAGGGCCCAGGATGCCCTGCAGGTGGAGGAAGGCCACCCCTCCAGAGGCCCAGAGGGACATTCTGCAGGGGACACGCAGGCACCCACCAAGCGATGGGCTAAAACACCTCCCGGCCTCGGCAGTGTCCCTCCATTTCCGGAACAGCAGGCAGCGGGAGGTTCATCCCTCTGGCCCTCTTCTGCCTGACACCACCCAGCAGCCAAGCCCTGCAGGACCTCCAGCGCGCTGCTCCGGCTCTGCCACAGCTCGCCATCCCCGTGCTGGCAGCACCCACAGCTCCTCTGGGGCCAAGGCCACCCCACTGCCCCACCTGCACTTGCCGCCCTAACCCTGCAGATTGACCACAGCACATCGTAGAGACATCACGGAGAGTCAGCAGGAATTCCATAGTTTCTAATTAGTCATGTTGTTGGTTAACAGCGAGAGAGGTTAAGAGAGTTGTTAAGTTGTTAAGAAATTGTTGTTGGTAGAGTTGTTCAGAAATTGTCCGGTTGTTAAGAAATAGAGCTCAGTAGAGTTATTAATAAGCTTTTTGGACAATAAACCTTTTCCACTTGTCCTGTCCTGTTTGCACAGCAGAAGCCCAGATGGAGTTTGTATTTCCCCCACCAAAGTAGAAGCAATGGGTCCACCAGCACTTTGATCATCTTCCCCAACAGTCACCCTGATCTTCTTAGAAGTCTTACATGTACTTTGAGAGCTTCCCGTGTTTGCATAAACTCCCCAAGAAGCAAACCAAAGTGCACCCGATGAAACCGTTCCTTTCAAAAACGCTACCCCAGAGCTGGGACATCATGGCTACCGGGCCAGGTGTGACAAACCTCTGGGTTTGCAGCACGCTCTCCAGCTGAGGAAATGCAGGTTGCTCTGCACTTCACTTTTCCAAGCCCCCATACACCAAAGGGGGTGTATAAACCCCAGGGGGAGAGCAAGAACGTCCAGTGGGGTGCAGCAAGCTAATAGCAGACGCTTTATTGCAGAGGGGAAAAAAGAAGAAGAAATTAAGCTTCGCTGTCATTTAAGAGGCGAAGTCATCCCTGTATCCCCTCCCGGTCCAGGCCTGTTTGCCCCCACACTCTTGCCTTTCCCAGCACTGCAGGGGAACAGCAAAGTCCCGCTGATCTGCGCCGTGCTCTGCCTGGGACAGGCCTTCGGCAAGAGACTTCTCTTTTCTTGCGTTGACTCCGCTTGGGAAACAGACTTTCCCACACGCCTGGAGGACCCAGAGGGAAATAAAGGGGACCAGGAGGGACGTAGTCAGGGTAACACGTGGGGCCGGTGAAGCAAAGCCTGGTTGAGGGGGGCCCCACAGACCCCGCAGGCCCAGCCCTGCTGCTGCCCCCTCCTGGCCAAAGGCTCTGAAGGAGGAGCTCAGGAGCCACCAGCACAGCAAAGGCCGTTGTCCCGGCTCAAGCCACACGGGACTAACTTCTCTTCTGATACTTGGGAAAACCCCACTTTTACCAGACTTGAGGGTCTGAATTGGCGAAAGTATTTACTTTGTAGCCAGCTATGGTGTGTGGGTTTCAAGGTCTGGGTGGTTTTGAGCTCTCCAGGTGCAGGGATGAGGAGGAGCGAGACCTGAGCGCTTGACCCAAGGTGGCCAACAGGATTATTTCATGCCAAGCAGGAATTCCATAGTTTCTAATTAGTCATGTTGTTGGTTAACAGCGAGAGAGGTTAAGAGAGTTGTTAAGTTGTTAAGAAATTGTTGTTGGTAGAGTTGTTCAGAAATTGTCCGGTTGTTAAGAAATAGAGCTCAGTAGAGTTATTAATAAGCTTTTTGGACAATAAACCTTTTCCACTTGTCCTGTCCTGTTTGCACAGCAGAAGCCCAGATGGAGTTTGTATTTCCCCCACCAAAGTAGAAGCAATGGGTCCACCAGCACTTTGATCATCTTCCCCAACAGTCACCCTGATCTTCTTAGAAGTCTTACATGTACTTTGAGAGCTTCCCGTGTTTGCATAAACTCCCCAAGAAGCAAACCAAAGTGCACCCGATGAAACCGTTCCTTTCAAAAACGCTACCCCAGAGCTGGGACATCATGGCTACCGGGCCAGGTGTGACAAACCTCTGGGTTTGCAGCACGCTCTCCAGCTGAGGAAATGCAGGTTGCTCTGCACTTCACTTTTCCAAGCCCCCATACACCAAAGGGGGTGTATAAACCCCAGGGGGAGAGCAAGAACGTCCAGTGGGGTGCAGCAAGCTAATAGCAGACGCTTTATTGCAGAGGGGAAAAAAGAAGAAGAAATTAAGCTTCGCTGTCATTTAAGAGGCGAAGTCATCCCTGTATCCCCTCCCGGTCCAGGCCTGTTTGCCCCCACACTCTTGCCTTTCCCAGCACTGCAGGGGAACAGCAAAGTCCCGCTGATCTGCGCCGTGCTCTGCCTGGGACAGGCCTTCGGCAAGAGACTTCTCTTTTCTTGCGTTGACTCCGCTTGGGAAACAGACTTTCCCACACGCCTGGAGGACCCAGAGGGAAATAAAGGGGACCAGGAGGGACGTAGTCAGGGTAACACGTGGGGCCGGTGAAGCAAAGCCTGGTTGAGGGGGGCCCCACAGACCCCGCAGGCCCAGCCCTGCTGCTGCCCACTCCTGGCCAAAGGCTCTGAAGGAGGAGCTCAGGAGCCACCAGCACAGCAAAGGCCGTTGTCCCGGCTCAAGCCACACGGGACTAACTTCTCTTCTGATACTTGGGAAAACCCCACTTTTACCAGACTTGAGGGTCTGAATTGGCGAAAGTATTTACTTTGTAGCCAGCTATGGTGTGTGGGTTTCAAGGTCTGGGTGGTTTTGAGCTCTCCAGGTGCAGGGATGAGGAGGAGCGAGACCTGAGCGCTTGACCCAAGGTGGCCAACAGGATTATTTCATGCCATGAATGTCACATTCCAGATAAACTGGGGAGTTTGCTGCCAAGTTGGCTCTCTGCCTTGATGGCTGCCATCCTGAGAACTTTGTGCCCCGGTGCCGGACCCCTGAGCCCTTCCCTTCCTCCCAAAGCCACGGTGCTCGCAGTGTCCTGCAGTTGCTGCCCACTGCTGGGAGCGCACAGCTTCTACTGATAGAATTGGCTGAGAAGAATAACCTTTGCATAGTCTGTATTGGCATAGGTTTCTCAAACCATAACAACCGTGAGGACATTTCTGCAGGTGTCAGAGGTGCCCGGCTGGAACGCTGCCCAAACAGGGCACTGGGACACCCAATGCTGCAGCCGTCCCCGCTCCACCCTGCACACCCACTCCTGCATGGAACCGCACACAGCACCATCCCCTCCTTGCCCACAGCCCTTCCACACCGCTTCATTGACTGCCGCTACCTGGTGGAAAATGGTGGAAAGCAACCACTTTCGGTCAGTTTGGTGGAGCTAGGGTGGGAAATGTGTGGCCATCAATGAAGGACTCTTCAAAGAGGAGGTGCTGGGTGGGGCAGGACCTCTGCGTGTTTTTCCAACCATGAAGACCATGAAGAGCTTCCTTCGGCAGCTCAACCTGTATGGCTTCACCAAAGTGTGCCGGGGTTGCGAAAGATCTGCCTCCCTGCCTGAGTTCCTGGCAGAAGAAGCGGCAGCTTCTGCTCACAGCCAGGTGCAGCACTTGCTCTGTGCTTTGACTAACTCTCACAGTGGTGCTGGGGGAGAGAGGGAACTTCCCATCAAACAAGGCCTGGCAAGAGAGGAGGAGGTGGGGTCGGCAGAGAGCGGCCTGGGTTTAATTTCCTTCTCAGGTGGCTTTCAGGAAGGTTTGAGTTAGTCTTTCGGGCTAGGAGAAACACGGACAGAACCTGCCTGCTCCTTCCTCACTGAAGTTGCTGAGATGTTGTGGTAGTTGGCTTTCAAAAGCAGTTCTTATGCTTTTCAAAAGCCTACACTGCTCTGCTCCCAGATGGCAAAACATCACAGGGGTGGCAATGACTGAACAGAACCGTCACGTAATGTTTTAGCTTGGTTTTAAGGTTTCAAACGACCCTCAGAGTCCTTTTCAATATCCATGCCGGTCTTTTGTCTCTCAGAGTCTTAGTTCTTGTACTTTTGGTTTTTCCAGTCTTGGGCTGGTGGCAACTAACTCATCTCCTTTGCTTGTTTTAGATCCTCTACTACTTCAACCCCTCCTTTAACCGAGACCAACCCGCACTGCTGGGGAAGTGTAAGAGGAGGGCCCAGGATGCCCTGCAGGTGGAGGAAGGCCACCCCTCCAGAGGCCCAGAGGGACATTCTGCAGGGGACACGCAGGCACCCACCAAGCGATGGGCTAAAACACCTCCCGGCCTCGGCAGTGTCCCTCCATTTCCGGAACAGCAGGCAGCGGGAGGTTCATCCCTCTGGCCCTCTTCTGCCTGACACCACCCAGCAGCCAAGCCCTGCAGGACCTCCAGCGCGCTGCTCCGGCTCTGCCACAGCTCGCCATCCCCGTGCTGGCAGCACCCACAGCTCCTCTGGGGCCAAGGCCACCCCACTGCCCCACCTGCACTTGCCGCCCTAACCCTGCAGATTGACCACAGCACATCGTAGAGACATCACGGAGAGTCAGCAGGA
>NW_009649934.1:1754841-1757912 GCF_000708025.1 Charadrius vociferus
GCAGGAATTCCATAGTTTCTAATTAGTAGTGTTGGTTGTTAATAGATAGAGGTTAAGAGAGTTGTTAAGTTGTTAAGAAATTGTTGTTCGTAGAGTTGTTCAGAAATTGTCAAGTTGTTAAGAAATAGAGCTCAGTAGAGTTATTAAGAAACTCTTTGGACAATAAACCTTTTCCACTTGTCCTGTCCGGTTTGTTCAGTACAACCCCAGGGTGAGTTCCGATTTCACTATTCAACCTCAAGCGGAAGGAACTGATGTACTGCTAGTGGAACCATTTCTGAGAAAATCCCAATCTGGTTGCTTGGCCCTAGAGAGTAAAAGCCATGATGAAGTTTGGATGGTGCACTCACCAGAGCTGCTCTTCCCTATGACATCTATGAATGAGACAGCCTGTCTTCTGCACTGTCATTCTCCCAATGCTTTGACAGGAGACCAGGAGCTCACAAATGTTGGTACTCTTCAGGTGACACCACTTGGCCATAGAATCATGGCTCAGCTTTTACCAGGAGAGAGAACCCATTACCCAGTGACTGAAGAAATAACCTCTGATAAGAACATTTACCAAGGCCCGATTTAGCAAAGTCAATGTAACTGAAGCATCTGAAGTAGATGCTGCTTCATGCTGCCCACCCTTTTCACTGAGCATGGTGTTCATTTCTTGGTGAGACCTGGCTTGCCATGTATGCTGCGGAGGATGGTCCGCACTTTGCAGTTGTTTACATTAACCAGCATAAGAAATAAGGGTACATGTTTGTCAGCTAGTCCCCAGTAAACGTGCAGTGCACGGTCCCATCATGGAGAGATTGCCCAGATTAGGGCCCGAGATCAGAGATCTCAGGATGTGATTCCCCCATCCCAAGGTTTAACATCCAGATGAAGATGCCAACGTATTCAGCCAAGCTGGACCAGGGAAGCAGTGTTTCATCTCATGCCTTCTCCCGATCACATCCCGACACCACAGTGTCACTGGGGGACCCTCCTGCCCCAAAACGTGCCATGGCGGAAGACAAGGAGATGCTTGCAAGTGCTTACCAGTTTTATTAGCAGCCCCCACAGTCAGGCTGGTCACCCTGCCCTCCCCGGTGTCCCAGCTCACTTGGCAAAGCTCTGGGTGTCACAGCGAGGTCCCTGCCACTTGCCGTAGCACTGGCAGCTGAATTCCTGGGCCAGCCGGGAGACGTCATCGCCAGACTCCAAGCTCTGTGCCACCAGCCAGGGCTTGCCAGCTTTCAGGTCGATGGCGAAGCGGAAGGGGTCAAGGTGGAGGAAGCCCTGCTTGTTCTCCTGGCGCACACAGCGACCCCGGCCGGAGCACAGGCTCTGGCTGCACAGATCGGCGCTCGCCGTCACGTTGACGATGTAGTGGCCCAGGGGCCCCTCCACGTAGTCCTTCAGCCTCAGGCACATCTCCTGCAACATCATGCGGTGTCACAGCCATGCATGGCCAGGGAATGGGGGGTCCCCGCAAGCAGCGCCTTGTGCCACACTCACCTTGGAGGTGCTGTAGTTAAGGCTGCCCCAGAGGATGATGCCAGCAGCGCCCTGAGCCGCGCTCTCCCCTATGGTGTTCACCAGGTTCTCCTGCACCCAAGGGGAAAGGAGAAGTCAACAGTGCCCAAAGCCCCTGCGCCACCCGAGCAGAGCTAAAGACTTCCTGGTGCCAACCCATCAGCCCAAGAGGTGCCCACCACCCCCGTCACCTGGGAGAGGAAGTCAACGGTGCAGTCGAAGGCGATCTGGGAGTAGGGCAGGACAGGGACACTGTCGTTGAGGACACCACGCTGGACAGCAAAGGCCTCGGCCACACGGTGCCGGACATAGGCAAGTGCCTTGTTGGTGCCGTTGAAGAGGGGGGGCAGGTAGATGCTGGGGTAGAGCGCCCGGCTGCTCTTCCAGAGCCACTGCAGCTCCTTGTTCCTCTGCTGCTCCACCGTCGGGCACATCCCGGTGTAGGGCTGGCTGTCGAAGTCATTGTTGTAGCAGTTGGGGAAGCCATAGAAACCCCAGCAGCCATTGGGCCGGAGGGTCTCTCCCAGCTGCAGCGTCTGCTCCATGAAGGTGCGGGCGCTCTGCTCAAACTGCTGCTGGGCCACCTTCTTTACCAGGTCGGGGGTCCACTGTGGGTGCTGCTGCCGCACCAGCTCCTCTGACTTCTGCCGGTAGATGTCCATGGAGGCCCAGTTGCGGACCCACAGCGGGCGCCACTTCTCCCAGTCAATAACAGCCAGCCCATCATAGGCAGGGCTAGGCAAAGTGACCTTGATGTCCTGGGTGGCTTCATGAAGGTGAGCCTCCACGCTGGCATTTTGGGGGAGCCCCCCATTCACCGGGACCCCCTCAGAGGTGTAGTAGGGGAGCAGCCCCAGCTCCTTGCTGTAGAAGAGGGTGATGTCCTGCCCGATGAAGGACTGCTGGTCATTGGCCAACACGTCGAAGATCTCCAGGTTGAGGGTGACATTGTACTTCTTAGCGCAGCGCTCGGTGGGAATGTTCCAGACAGTGACGAAGGGGCGGTTGACGAGGACAGGGCCGGACCCCCCTGCACAGGCCATGAAGGGCAGGAGCAGCAGGAGGACCAAGCAGAACCACCCTGATGCCATGGTGCCGGTGGACTCAGGATGGGTCCCTGAGCTGCCCGAGGAGAGCCGAGACAGGCTGAGACAGGGGTAGACCTCGGTGCTTTTATCCCCAACCTGAGCTGGAGCCAGCGTTTAACCCACACCCCGGTTCCCAGGCGGTGCCAGTCACCAAGGGGTCACCTCTCCCACCTCCTCACATGAAGTTCCCAAAGTTATCTGGCCCTGGAGTCCTGCCAGCCCTGGTTAATGACCGCCGGCGGCAGGCCCGGCTGGGGAGGAATGCGCAGAGTCAACACCCGGTGACGGGGCTGGCGATGAGCTGGGCTGGAAAGACAAACAGACACGGGCAGAGTGGAAAGCAGGGGGGGGGGCAAGGTCACGGTGACGGACGCAGGCTGGGCCGACGGGTGCCGCTGGGGAAGCGTGTGGCACCAGCCATGGGATGGGCGGAGGAGGGCACTGCTGAGGGGAAGCTCACAGCAACGGGCACGA
>NW_009649934.1:1758519-1760506 GCF_000708025.1 Charadrius vociferus
CTCACACTCCACCCAGCTTTATTCGAGGTAAAGCACTTCGGTATGGGGCAGCACACAGGGGCTCAGCACCACACAGCACCCACTCCCTGCCCCCCTCACCCCCATCCCTCTCCTTACAACAGGAGAGGGGACACCCCCCACCCCTGGGGGGGGTGGTGGTGGTGTACCTGCCCCACCGCAGGGAAGGCAAAGGTGGGGCAACCACACAACTTCTCCCCCTCCCCGGGGTGGGGCAGCCCTCCCCTAACGAGCTGCCTAACAGGCAGGGTAGGGACATCTTAAATAGGTCCCCTACACCATCACAGAAAGGGGGTGCCTTGTGAGGCACCAGCTCAGTCCAGGGGGGTTAGCGCCAGCTTACAAACAGCAACAGCACCCCAAGTCCCAGCGGTGCCAGCGGGTCTGGGGCATGACTGCGGGGGCCGGCAGGCACCTGACAGCTGCTGCCCTGCCAGCCCTGGTAGCAGTGGCAATGGAAGTGGGTCCGTAGGAAGAGGATGTCAGCAGAGGACAGCTGGCCCTCAGCCCAGAAGAGAGGCTGCTGGGGGTGGTCCCCATCCCGGCGCCGCAACTGGAAGCTGGTGGAGTTGAGGTGGAGGAAGACATCGGCAGTGCTGTCCTGGCGCAGGCAGCGGCCCCTGCCCTGGCACAGCGCTGTGCTGCAGAGCTGCGCCGCTGTCGTGACATTCACAATGTAGCGGCCCAAGTCCTCCTCCAGGTAGTCCTTGAGGATCTGGCATGAGTCCTGGGGGAAGGGAGGAAATCAGGAGCATGTTGGGGTGCCCCAGGGAGAGAAGCACCCCAGATAGAGAGGACACTCCAGCCTTGAGCCATGGGTCACCCTCTGGTGGCAGATCACACACACACACCCCCGCCCCCATCATGTACCTCCCCAGGGGCACATAGACCCCAAACCTACCCGGTTTTTGGTGAAGTCCGCATCGCCCCAGAAAATGGCCCCAGCTGCACCTAGCGCTGCACTCTCTCCAATGGTGGAGATCAGGTCTGGCTGTGGGGACAGAGCCCAGTTAGTGCCCACAGACGCCACGCAGCACCCACACCCCCCAGCAGAGTGCATCCCAAAGAGTCCGCTGTGGGGTCAGGGAAGCAACACCCATCTCTGCTCCAGGCCACAGGGAGAAAGGACCATCCCAGCTCCTTGGGGACAAGGCTTCCAACACTGCCCTCCTTATCAGGGCTGTGGGCTCCTTGGTGATGGTGACCATTGGTACCAGTCCTGCTACCAACTTGTCCATAAGGGTGGGTAGTTTGCGGCAAACTTTGTCCACCCACGGAGGGGTTGAGCTGGGGGTCCCCATACCATGAACCCCCACCTTGGACTAAGGCAGGTAGGGCGAGGCACCCCTCCTGGTCCCCAGGGCCAGCCCCATGCCAAAGGATGCTGCTCCCCGCCTCACACAGCCAAACCATGACGTGGTGGTGGCACCATGAGAGTGGTCACCAGCCTCCAGAGCCATCCCACTCTGTGGGCCAGGATGGGACACAGGCAGAGGGACCACCTCAGCTGACCCCAGAGCCCAGGTGCCTGGGGCTTGGGACAAGGACCTCCCAGTGGCGCAGCCCTACCTGGCTGAGCACGTCCAGCTTGCGGATGTAGGTGGGCCGGGTGTAGACGAAGACGGGCAGGGAGTAGCCATCGTGGTGCTGCTGCGAGATGCGCATGGCCTCCATCACCCGTGCCCGCACAAACTTACGGCTGTTGGGAGTGGATGCCAGGAGCACGTCGAGGTAGATGGAGGGGTAGAGAGCCGTACTCTCCTTCCAGAGCCATGCCAGCTGGTCATTGCGTGTCTTCTCCACGTCTGGGCACTGCCCGGTGTAGCTCTCCTTGTTCTTGCTGTAGTCGTGGTTGTAGCAGTCCGGGAAGAGGTAGTACCCCCAGACCTGCTTGGGGCGGAAGCTCTTGGCCACGCGCAGGGTGCTCACCATGAACTGCTGGGCGGCCGACTCAAACTCAAACACAGCC
>NW_009649934.1:1760619-1761066 GCF_000708025.1 Charadrius vociferus
CGATCCCAGCCAGCCCCTCCTTGGTGGGCGAGGGGATGTACTTGCCGATGCCATCCTGGAGGCGGGCGAGGTGCTCGGACAGGCTGCTCTTTTGGGGGACGCCGCCGTTGACGGCCACCCCCTGGCTGGTGTAGTAAGGGTAGAGCCCCAGGCGCTCCTTGTAGAAGATGGTGAGGTTCTGCCCCACGAAGCCCTCGTTGGGGGAGGCGTGCAGGTCAAAGAGGCTGAAGTCGAGGGCCACCTGGAAGCGGGGCTTGCAGTCCTGGGTGGGCACGTTCCAGGCCACCAGGAAGGGCCGGCGGGTGAGCAGGGGGGTGGCCGACGGCTTCTCGGGGGGCTGCCGGGCCAGGGCCAGCAGGGCCAGCCAGGGCACGGCCACGGCCACCACCACCGCCGCCGCGCAGCCCCCGCGCATCCTGCCCAAGGGGGGACCTGGGGCCCGCGGGG
>NW_009649934.1:1761713-1762412 GCF_000708025.1 Charadrius vociferus
GGGGGGTGTCCCCAAAACGGTGGTGACTCCGGGTCGGTGGTGACCCTAAAATGGTGGTGACCCCAAAATGGTGGTGTCCCCAGGGTGGTGGTGACACCAGGATCATGGTAACCCCAAAATGGTTGTGACCCCAGAATGGTAGTGACCCCAGGATGGTGTCCCCTGGATGGTGGTGATGCTGGAACGGTGGTAACCACAGAACAGTGGCGACCCCAGGATGGTGTCCCCATGATCACGTCATCCCCTGGATGGTGGTGACCTCAGAACAGTGGTGACCCCAAGATAGTGGTGACCCTGGATTGGTGGTGACTCCAGGGTGGTGTCCCCATGATCATGTCGTCCCCTGGATGGTGGTGACCCCAGAACACTGGTGACCCCAAGATAGTGGTGACCCTGGATTGGTGGTGACCCCAGGATGGTGTCCCCTGGATGGTGATGGCCCTGGAACGGTGGTGACCCCAGAACAGTGCTGACCCCAAAATGGTGGTGACCGTAGAACAATGGTGACCCCAGGACAGTGTCCCCTGGATGGTGGTGACCCTGGAACGGTGGTGACCCCAGAACAGTGGTGACCCCAGGATGGTTTCCCCAGGATCATGTTGCCCCAAAAATGGTGGTGACCCCAGAATGGTGGTGTCCCCAGAGCAGTGCTGTCCCCAGGGTGGTGCCAGGGTGCAGGACATCCTGTGCAGGGCCGGG
>NW_009649934.1:1762671-1763584 GCF_000708025.1 Charadrius vociferus
CAGGGCCGCCGGCACCCGCAGATGGCTCCAGTTAGTGGGACCCACTCGGACGTCAGCTTTGGTGGTGAAGCTCCCACCAAGAGGGTGATGGTACCGCCGGGGACCGGCACAGCGTCCATGCCAGCCGCTCCGAATCCGGGCTGCACCCCATGGCTCAGCCCGGCCCGTGAGCAGGCCCGGGCACCAGCCGGGAGCAGGGCAAGGATGGGCCGGGTGTTGGCTGCCAAAACCCTCGGGGAGAGATTGCGGGGAGCCAAGAAATCCCAGCGCCGGCGGGCGCTGCCCTTCCCCTCTGGGCAGTAAACAGGCTCCCTTCACTGGCAGCAGAAACGCCTAAAATTTTCCATCCTCCGCAGCCTCGTGAACCAAAGGTAACCAGCCCCGCCGGCAGTGGGGTGACTGGAGGGGTCACACACAGCTTTCCGCTGCCGGAAGGGCTGGAAGTCCTCAACGCAACGCAACTTCTTGCTCGGCATCGCCTGCCTCGGTTTCCCTCCTCCCTTCCCACGGGGAAGACCCTGGATTTTGGGAAGGGGGCAGCCAGACAGATGCAGCCTCCCCTCTCCCATCTCACCCCACTGAGCGTGAGATGATGCTAAGCCGTTCCCAGCCGGATACAAGAGCGGAGAGGGGCACGGGGCAGGTGGCTGCAAATCCCTCACGGATGCCGGATAACGGGGTATTAGTCACATCCACTCGTGCCAGAAAGTCCGGGCAAGGTGTGAGAGGAGCTCGGCTTGGGGGACGCAGCGGCCACGGGGCCAGGAGGGGAGGTCAGCACCCACCTCCACCCCGGGGGGGCTGCAGGCACGGCCCTGCCCCATGGGTGGCAAGAGGGGGACTGGGGTGTCCCTGGCGGACACGGAGCTGCTCACGGGGCCCGCGAGCCACAGCCACCGCCTTGTTTGACCTC
>NW_009649934.1:1763784-1764727 GCF_000708025.1 Charadrius vociferus
GGAAATGATGAGAGGTGTCGGCGGCCACAGAAAAACATTTGCAGGGCGGCTGGGGGGCACAAAGTGAGATCACACTCGCCCCGCGGACAGCCGGCACCGCTCAGGGGACAGGCGGCATCCCGGCGTGGGGTCAACCGGGTCCGAGAAAGTCGTCAGGCTCTGGTGATTAACGAGGCACTGATTTGGCTGGGAAGGGGATGAAGGAGCGGAAAGGCAGATCCTCCCCCTCCCTGCGACACACGGGTCCCTTGCTGACGCCTGGGTCCCTCCAGATCTCCTTCCCCACATGGATGGGGAGAAGGGCCTGAGCTCCAGCCCTACTGAGCTAAACAAGAAAATTACATATATTTATACAAACATATATTAGTTTTATATTTAAGGGATGTCACAGCAGCTACGAGTGGAGTCACAGTCCAACAAAGCCACCAACTCCTGCTAGCGCTGTATGACAAACTGGAGCACCTGGGAACTGCCGAGACTTGCGACTCCTTCACTACCAGTTCAGCCACGTGTGCACCGACACCCCCCTCCCAAAAAAACAGGGGGCTCAGAGCGCCGGCGGCAAACAGATCAGCACAGCAAAGCCCACCTCCCCTCAGCTCTCCAACATCTCCTCCTTCCACCCACGGGCACGGCTACTCACCCACCTGCCCTCTCCAGTAAGACAGCTCTTGGACTTGCGGGCTCTACAAATAATTTTATTGAAATTTAACAAAAGTGGACAGATGCACTGGGAGGAAGGACCATAAATAGTGTACGTTTCCCAAACCCATGGGTCCTACCCACACGCTAGAGGAGCAAGGAGCCTAGTGTCGGTGAGTATGGTTTGGCTACACATCCCACATCCACACGGGAAAAGCACGACGTCGCACAGAAATCATTAAAAAAAAAAAAAAAAAGAGAATAAAAAGGAATTTTTTCCTTTTTTTTTTTTTTTTTTTTT
>NW_009649934.1:1765135-1768996 GCF_000708025.1 Charadrius vociferus
CAAGGGGCTCCCAGTCTGGGCAGGGAAACGGCACCGGTCCCCTCCCCGCTCCTCCTCTGCCTTCCCCGGGTACCCTAGGCGGGTTCGGTGCAGCTTCCCACGCCCTTGGACAGCAGCGGGTCAAGGTGGCACGGACAGCCTGACCACGGCTTTCTCTCCTCTTCCTGGGGACAGCAGCTCCTGCTCTCCCCCGGAGCCTGAGGGACGCCCTTCCCAGGGAGATCCAGCCCGGGAGAAACTTGAGAGCAGGTGGTGCGAATAAGAAACCCTTCGGGGGGGGGTGGGGGTGGATTGTTTTAAGACAAGACTCTTTCAAGCAAGCAGGAGAACAAAAGATGTTGAAAGAAGCGCCCAGCATCACAGTGTAGACGAGCTCCCTGCCGGAGCCCTGCCCAGCCCTGCCTGCTTCCCTGCCCGGCGGCAGCCAGCACATCCGCTTCACCCTCCGTGCTTTCCGAAGCCGGGAATGTGGCCCCACGCCCGGGCAGCTCTCAGCGGGCGCGGGGATGGATACATCCAACGTAGACGCCGACAGGGCTGGCGGCCAAGTGCCAGCGGCTTAAATTAAAAATCGAGGTAGCGAACATCTGAAGTGCTTAGAAAGTAAATAAGTTCTGGAACGAAAGAGGAGGAAAGCCGAGCCGGCTGCTGCGGGGCGCAGGCTCTGACCCAGTTTAAAGCTGTGCCCGCCGCCCCACGGCCAGTCTTCCTCCGCCCACCCAGTTTGGGGGCAGCCGAGCAGGGAGGCAGTGGCTCCCAGCGCTGGGGAGGCGCAGCACGGGTCAGGCCTTTCCCCGGCCCTGCAGTGGCTGGCTCGGCGCCCTGGGGCCCACACGCAGGGGTGAGAGGTTTTTTGGTGCTGCCAAAGTGACCCCGACCTTCTCAAGTGGGAGGAAAGAGGAGAAAAAGAGCAGGACCTTCCGTGACGGAGCAGAAAGCCTCCCTTTAAAGTGCATTGCGTTTCTCCTCCTGCCGCCAGCTGGGACGCGGGAGGAACCGTAGCTCACATCGCCAGGGAGATTTCCAAGCCAGGGCAGGCACACCGATTGATTGTTTTCGGGGGACAAGGAGGGAAGAGATGATTTCCTTCCTGCTCGGCTCTGTCAAGGCCCACCCCACCAGGAGGTATGTTCAAGACAGGAGCCGGGGACGAGGACCTTACAAGGAGACGCCTCGCCCAGTAGCCTGGCGCCGCAGCAGGCGAGGGACGGTGCTCGGCAGGAGCCAGCTTGCTAACAAGGGAGGCAAGTCCGCTGCAGAGCTAGGGACCTTGCTGCCACCAGCAGCGGCCACGGACTGCAGAGATCTCCTGCAGGCAGAGGGATGGCAGGCAGCTGCGAAGCCAACCTCCCCAGAGCCGGCATAAGCAGGGAAACGCACCAGGGGAAGAGACCGAGGTCCAAGATAGCGGCATCTGATCTCCATCCCCTTGTCAAGAGGAGCAAAGCAGCCAGCTGAATGTGCTTCAAGATTGACACACCCCCCTCAGCCTGCCCCATTTATCCTCCATCAAGGGGAGCATCGCATAACACCCACGTCAAGCGACACACTGCAACACTGGCCATCTAACCGCCAGGGCGGAGGAACGTCATGGCCCCAGACAGCGCATTACCTTGCCCTGGCTCTCCCTGGGCCGCATACCTGAGAAGCGGGGGATTTTGTCTGGTGAGAAGTGCAGGCTCGCTCTCCCTTTGACAGCTCAAACACAGCAGCTCGTTTGCAGTTCCAGTTACCCATCAAACATCGGCTAGAGGCTACAAAAGGTATTTTAGTCTTCTGACTCAAGTGAGGATGTTTGTAAGCAGTCGTTGCACAAGGTCACCCATCTCCTGCGAGGAGCGCTAGCCAAGCCCAGCCTAGCCTGCTCCGTCCCGTCTCACCTCCGGGCGAGGGGTGAGCCGCTGTCCCCGCTGCACGCCCAGAGTCCTCCTCGGGTGGGAACACGACGCAGCCTCGCCTGGTGAGGCTGGGGGCGGTGGGACAGGGCCTCCCACCCGCGGGCAGCAACTGGCGACTCACACCTCGCAGATGATCACCGGGAAATCCACGTGAATGCGAGGGTGCTCTAGTTTCACTATGCCCTGAAAGAAGAGTCAGAGTGGTGAGCAGAGGAGACCACCAAACAACGGCCCCAAGCCCTGCAAGTCACCCCATATGACAGAGGACACCGCGCCCTCGAGGAACAGGAGTCCCTAAGGCTGCTGTGATACCAGGTATGCCTGAACAGCAGCACGCAAAGCGAAAGTACTTTGCCCTTCGAACTCGTCCCTGGAGAGCCGAGGGCGGCGTGGCTGGCGGCCACACATGGCGGGTTTGGAGCTCAGCAGAGCGAGAAAGGAGGGAGCTGCTCTGCCAGGCACTGCCCGTGCAGCAGCTGGTGCGTGACTGGCAGATATTGGCCGTCTGGGCTTTTCATCCGGCACCTTTCATTCACGGGATTTAAAAGAATGAAAAGAGCTCTCTGAGAGAAAGCAGCCAGGGCAGCTGGCGCACAAGAAAAGCAGCTTTCTATCCAGAGGGGAGGCTGCTGAATGCACGCTCCCTCCACGCCAGCTACAGGCGCCTTTCCCATGCTCCGTCCAAGCCTTCTCCTGTTACAGCACCAGGACGACCCGATGGCAGGTGGGGGGGCTGGGGCTGGAGGGGAGGCTCGGGGCTGGGGCTGGACTCAGAGCCAGAGAAAAGCTTGGGCTAGCAAAGGGCTATTTAGTGCTGGTGTTTGCTGTCTCTGGCTCAGCCGAGCTTTCCAGCTAGGTGGGTTTCAACCCACAGTGTGGAGAGTTAGGAGACAGTCCCACAGCCAAAGCCTGCCTCTGAGAGAACCCCAGCCTGGGGAGCAGTGGCAAATTCTCCCCTCCCCCATAACTGTTTGCACAGCGCCCAGACGGGTCCCATCCCACTGGGGGACTGCTCACCCCTCGGAGCACACCAGGTGCTCACTAGAGCCATGCCTTTCTGCATACTTAAAAAAGACTCCTGCAGGGTCTCTCTCCAGCCCTGGTTTAATGCTCCCTTTTCTCCAGTTAGGCCCCCAGAAGCTTTCCTACATGCAGGCTATCCTTATCCTGCACTGAGACCCTTAACTGGTGGCCCAGCCGCTTCCCAGCTTCACCCCAGTTGCTTAAGAGGAGATTTTTGCACTGAGATGCAAAACACATAGCTGTCAACACCACTGTCACCACTGAGCAGCTGGGGGAAATGTGCTTTGGCTGCTGCTCCCGAAGCCAGGGCCTGGCCCTCCACAGCGATGTGACGTTGGCTGAGCAAGTGCAACACCCTGTGCCTTGGGGAAGGTGATCAGTGATGGGACACCACAGCAGTGCACGGTTGCCTGGCACTCTGCACCCCACAACACACATTCAGCTGAGCTATCTTCCCCAGCCTGGCAGCTCGCTCTAAAGCACTTGGGGCACTGCCTCTCTCTGGAAAGGGGGGCTGGAGGGTGTCACCAGCTCTCCTTCTTCTGCCACAGCCTCACTAGGTGACATGGGTGTGAGTCAGGACACACAGGGACCATGGCCCTGAGGCAGGGTGAGCAGAAAGCCTTCACTTTCACAACAAGAAGATGCCCCAGGGGAGAAGGCAAAGCCGGGACCTCAGCTGTCACCATGGTGCTTTGGCATTCACTCTCACCCACCCTTCTCCACACACTACCTGAGGTATCAGGTTCTTGTGGATCCTCTTCAGCTTGGCGCGCTTCCTCCCATTCTTGGTAACGATTGTCTCCTCGTAGAACTCGTGAGCGAGATCCCCATCCTCATCGTAATACATGGAGCTGCCGAGAGCAGAGGGGAGGTGGGGAGGTAAGAGCCTGCCGACAGCTGCCGGCTTCCCGCGCCCCGAGCAGGGTAGGCAGCCGGA
>NW_009649934.1:1770271-1772006 GCF_000708025.1 Charadrius vociferus
TGGAGCCCGTCCCGGTGGGGCGCGCCCGCCAGCCCCAGCCGCAGGGGCTGCTCCTCGTCGGCCAGCTTCCGCAGGTACACTGCAACAGCGGCCACGTGTCACAGGGGGGACACTGCCACGGGGACATCACCGCCACGGGGACACCGCCACTATGGGGACACCACTGCCACTGGGGACAGGGGACACTGCCACCAAGGGGGATACCACCGCTACAGGGATGCTGCCACCATGGGGATGCTGCTGTTATGGGGACATCACCACTACGCGGGACACCACTGCCATAGAGGGACACTGCTGCTATGGGGGACTATGCCCATGGTGACAGGGGACACTGCTACCAAAGGAGGATACCACTGCTGCAGAGATGCTGCCACTATGGTGACACCCTTTGTCACAGGTGACACTGCTGCTACAGGGGTACTGACACCATGGGGATGCTGCTGCCATGGGGATGCCACCACCATGGGGACATCACCATCAGGTCACTGCCACCATGGGGGACACCCCCCCCAGCCACTGGGGACACTGCCACCAAAGGGGATACCACCATAACAGGGATGCTGCCACCAGGGGGATGCTGCTGCACAGGGGAAGCTGCCACTATGGGGACATGACTGCCAGGGAGGACACTACCGCCATGGGGGACACCACTGCCACGGCAATGCTGCCACTATGGGGTACACCGCCACCATGGGGGACACTATTGCCATGGGAATGCTGCCACCACAGGGGACACCACCCACTGCCATGGGGGACACCACCTCCAGGGGGATGCTGCCACCGTAGGGGACATGACCACCATGGGGACACCACCACCCCAGGGACATTGCCACCATGGGGCCGCCCCCACCCAGGGGAAGCTGCCACCACAGGGGACAGGGCCACCTTTATGGGGACAAGGCCACCCCAGGGTGCTACCTTGCTCATCCTTCTCAGACCTCTCGAAGAGAGCGAACTTGCGGGGGTTGTCGACGACGGTGAACTTGCGCAGGAGGGCGTCGATGACCTCGCTGGCGCGGGTGTGTGAGAGGATGTGCAGGTGCTTGACGGTCCCCTTGGGCAGGTAGAAGGATGTGCGGCGCTTCACCCCCTGGGCGCGTGGTCCTGGCCGCCCCGCATGCAGGGAGGGGACCCGCTTGGTGGCCGGCACCGAGACGGGGCGCACCAGTTTCAGCTGCACCTTGATGAAGCCGGTGTAGGAGCCATCCTTGTTCTGGGAGACATCAGTGGGGGGGGGGTGAGCGGGGCCAGGGCAGGATGCCGTGACCCCCCCGGCCCTGCGCCATCCCCGTACCAGGCTCATGAAGAGGTTGCTGTTGATCTGGCTGTTGTACTCCTTAATCCGCTGCTCCACCTGCGCCTGGTCCAGCTCTGCCTTCTCCCACTCGCTGGGCTCATCCTGCACGACAGCACCTGGGATGAGCGGCACCGCCGCCGGGGTTGGGGGGGACCCCTCTGCCCACCCTGGCGTCCTGTCAACCCCCAGCCAGTCCCAAAACACCAGCTGACACACGCGCGGACGGTTGCGTGGGGTTGCATCAGCCCAGCTGGCGCTGAGCTGGGCTGTGCTAGGGAAGCACGGCTGAGCTCACCGCAGCCCCAGCCCTGCTTTGGGGACATCAGCACCGGCCACCACCACCACCACCACCCCCACCGCAGCCCTCGTCCCTGGGGCTGCAGGGACGGGTGAACCCGCCGCCAGGACACCCTGGGGCTGGGGGTCCCCTCCCGGCAC
>NW_009649934.1:1772701-1775988 GCF_000708025.1 Charadrius vociferus
CAGCCCAGCCCAGTATGGCACGGCACAGCCCAGCATGGCACAGCCCAGTATGGCGCAGCCCAGCCCAGTATGGCACGGCACAGCCCAGCATGGCACAGCCCAGTATGGCACAGCACAGCCCGGTATGGCACGGCACAGCCCAGCATGGCACAGCCCAGTACGGCACGGCACAGCCCGGCATAGCACACCACAGCCCAGGCCAGCCCAGCATGGCACAGCCCAGTATGGTCCAACGCAGCCCAGCACGGCACAGCCCAGTATGGCACGGCACAGCCCAGTATGGCACAGCATAGCCTGGCGTGGCACAGCCCAGCAGCATGGTGCAGCACAGCCTAGCATGGCAGGGCATGGCATGGCACAGCACAGCACGGCTTGGCACAGCATGGTATGGCATGGCACAGCCCAATATAGCTTGGTATAGCCCAGCATGGCACAGCCTGGCATGGCACAGCCCAGTATGGTCTAGCACAGACCGGCACGGCACAGCCTGGCATGGCACCCCCCAGTATGGCTTGGCACAGTACAGTATGGCATGACACAGCCCAGTATGGCTTGGCACAGCCTAAGGTGGCACAGCCCAGTATGGCACAACACAGCCTAGCATGGCTTGGCACAGCCCAGCATGCCACACCACAGCCTGGCATAGCACACCACAGTCCAGGCCAGCCCAGCATGGCACAGCCCAGTATGGTCCAGCGCAGCCCGGCATGGCACAGCCTGGCATGGCACAGTATGGCTTGGCACAGCCTAGTATGTCACAGCACAGCCCAGTATGGCTTGGCACAGCCCGGCTTGGCACAGCCCAGTATGGCACGACACAGCCCAGTATGGCTTGGCACAGCCTGACGTGGCACAGCCCAGCATGCCACACCACAGCCCAGGCCAGCCCAGCATGGCACAGCCCAGTATGGTCCAACGCAGCCCAGCACGGCACAGCCCAGTATGGCACGGCACAGCCCAGTATGGCACAGCATAGCCTGGCGTGGCACAGCCCAGCAGCATGGTGCAGCACAGCCTAGCATGGCAGGGCATGGCATGGCACAGCACAGCACGGCTTGGCACAGCATGGTATGGCATGGCACAGCCCAATATAGCTTGGTATAGCCCAGCATGGCACAGCCTGGCATGGCACAGCCCAGTATGGTCTAGCACAGACCGGCACGGCACAGCCTGGCATGGCACCCCCCAGTATGGCTTGGCACAGTACAGTATGGCATGACACAGCCCAGTATGGCTTGGCACAGCCTAAGGTGGCACAGCCCAGTATGGCACAACACAGCCTAGCATGGCTTGGCACAGCCCAGCATGCCACACCACAGCCTGGCATAGCACAACACAGTCCAGGCCAGCCCAGCATGGCACAGCCCAGTATGGTCCAGCGCAGCCCGGCATGGCACAGCCTGGCATGGCACAGTATGGCTTGGCACAGCCTAGTATGTCACAGCACAGCCCAGTATGGCTTGGCACAGCCCGGCTTGGCACAGCCCAGTATGGCACGACACAGCCCAGTATGGCTTGGCACAGCCTGACGTGGCACAGCCCAGCATGCCACACCACAGCCCAGGCCAGCCCAGCATGGCACAGCCCAGTATAGTTCGGCACAGCCCGGCCCGGCACAGCCTGGTGTGGCACAGCACAGTATGGCATGACACAGCCCAGCATGGCTTGGCACAGCCCAGCATGGCACAGCCCAGCATGGTGAGGCATGACATGGCACAGCACGGCACAGCATGGCATGGCACAGCACAGCATGGCTTCACACAGCATGGTATGACATGGCACAGCCCAGTATGGCACAGCCCAGCATGGTCCAGCACGGCCTGGCATGCGACAGCCTGGCGTGGCACAGCACAGCATGGCTTGGCATAGCCTTGCATGGCACAGCCCAGCATGGCACACCACAGCCCAGCATGTCATAGCACTGCCCAGCACGGTTTGGCACAGTCTGGCATGGCAAAGCACGGCAAAGCGCAGCGTGGCTCAGCACAGCCTGGCATGGCACAGCAAAGCACAGCCCGGCACAGCACAGCCTGGCACGGCGTAGCCTGGCACAGCACAGCACGGCATAGAATCACAGAATACCAGGTTGGAAGGGACCTCAAGGATCCAAGGTCCAACCTTTCCTGGCAAAATCCAACCTTTCTTGGCAAAATCAAACTTTTCTTGGCAGAAAGCATGGGCCGGTACAGTGTGGCACAGCACAGTTTGGCATGACATGACATGGCCTCACACGGCACAGCACGGCACAGCCTGGCACAGTCATCCCCAGCCCGGGCAGACCCCAGGTTGGCCACCCCCGACCCGTGCCCTCCCTCGCCGACACAGGCCAGGCCCTACCACATTGGTGTCCTTCTCCAGTGCCTGCTCGGTGCCATCGTCCTCGTCGCCGTCATCTGGGGGGCCACTGCAGTCCAGCCGCACCAGAGCCCGGCACCGGTAGTGGCAGGTGAAGCTGCAGTCTGGGGACAGGGACAGGACAGGGGGGTCAGCGGGGCCACCCATCCAGTGGCACCCCAAATCCAGCTGGTGGGATTTCAGGCTGCTTCGTGCTGTGTCCCCACCGAAGCCAGTATCACCACCGGGTCCTGGCCTTGGTGGCTGTGCCAGGGAGGGTTACCGGTGCTCAGTGGAGCAAGGGCTGGTGCGTGGTGCCAGTACTGGTACCCAGTACCCCTGCCTGCACCTCTACCGGTGCTGGTACCTCCTGCCTGGCATGCCACCGCGCCTGGTGCCGGATGCCTGCCCGTGCTGTGTCGGTGCTGGGGCCCCAGGCGACAGCACCCACGTGGAACCGGTTGCTGTGCCATGCTGCTGGCCAGTACCATGGTGCCCGTGCTCCCTGCCTGGGCTGGCCAGTGGGGACAGCCGGGATGCCCAGTGCCCACTTCAGGTGTCTGGTGCCCAGAGCCCTGGTGGCCAGTGGGGGTGCCCAGTACTGGGATGCCTGTGCGTGGTGGCCGGTGCCCAGTACCGGGACGCCTGCTGCTCTGTGGGGGTGCCTAGTACTGGGACATATGGTGCACGGTGGGGGTTCCCACTACTGCCTGGTGCTTGTTAGGGGTGCCCGGTAATGGGCTGCCTGTGCCCGGTGGGGGTGGCCGGTGCCAGGACACCCTGTGCCTCTTGGCAGGATGGCCGGTGTGGGTGCCTGGTGGTGGGATGCCCGTGTCCGGTAGCAGGATGTCTGGTGGGGGTGCTCGGTACCGGGATGCCCGGTGCCCGGTGAGGCTGCCCGACGCCGGGTGGTTGGATGCCCGGTACCAGAACGCTCGGTGGGGTGGCCGGTG
>NW_009649934.1:1776494-1780196 GCF_000708025.1 Charadrius vociferus
GGGGAAGGAGGGGGCCCCGCTCCGGCAGCCCCGCTCTCTCCGCCAGCTCTCCCAGCAGCGGGGCGAGCCTTGCTCCGTGCCTCAGTTTCCCAGGGGGGAAGGGGGCTGGGGGAACCTTTCAGCGAGCGAGAAGCAGCCAAAGCTGCCCCAGAGAGCCCCCATGCTCTGTTCAGCCACAGCCCCGGCCGAGCAGCCCGGGCTCGGGGCGAAGAGTCAACTCCTGTGGGCAGACCGAGATGGTTTCCTGCTCGCTGTCGTGGCTCCTGCAGCAGCAGCGCTGGTGCAAAGCCTCTTTTGGGGTGTTTGTGTGGGGGGATCTCAGGCACCCCATCAGAAAAGAAGATGCACCATCAGCTTTTCCCAGCTGTGCTCAGACCAAGGCTCCAGCCCTTTGGCAGCGGCTGGGGAGCAGGGAGAGAGGTGGGGACACGCCCCAAGGCAGAGCAGGCCACCAGTAAACCCTGCTGGTGGGCAGGAGGCCAAGCCCGTGCTGCGAATGTCACATCAACTGCAAGAGGAGTGTGGTGGGAATCGCCCCTGCGAGATGGCAGATGACGAACACCCGAGAAATTCATCTGCTCTCTCACAGCGAGGTGCTCATGCTAACCACATCCTCTGCCTCCTCCAGTTGCTCTAACGATGGTGGCCAAAAGATAAGAGGCAGCATGGAGGCCTTTTCATCCCCTTCCCTCCCCCGGCTCATGTACCTTGGCTGCATGGGGGCTTGGCCCGTCTGGTAACTACAAGGGTATTGGCTCTTTTTTTGGGTTCTCTGGGATTTCTGTTGTTGCAGAGGGGAAAAACGGTCACACCCCCCTCTCCCTGGGTGCAAAGGAGGGGAGGAAGTGGTTTAGCATCTTGAGCTAGGAGCAAAAAGTAGGAGCCAAGCAGCAGTAGGATGCATAAGGAGGTTTATTGGAGAAGGCTGCGTGGCAGGGAGGTGGGAGAGGAGAGGCTGAGCCCAGCCAGCGCAGCCAAGGGCTGGGAGCAGGGAGAAGGGGTCTTTGCCGGCTTCTGTCCGGTTGCTGGGCTGCACGCAGGGGGAAACTTTGCCTCACCAAGCTGCGGGCAGGATGCCGGTCACCGCTTCTCTTATGGGTTGTCCACTCTCCTCGGCTCCCCAGCCATCAGGTTGCAGGCGACCTTGTGCTTCTGCCAGTGCTGGACCTGGCACTCCCTGTGGAAGGGAAGGTCATGGCTCAGGGGTTCTGCCGCAAAGCAGGGTGCCCGCAGCTCAAGCAGGGATGCAGCAGGGCCACGTCCATCCCTAGGAGCAAAGCAGAGACAGGGCCAAACCCCAGCACCACACTCCTCAGGGCACTGGGGAGAATGTGGCATGGCCGAGCATTAGCCCAACAGGGAGGTGGATGTGGCCCCCAGTTCCAGGGGCTAAAGGGTTTAATGACACAGCTATAACCAGACCAGATGGTTCAGGACCAGAGAAGATTTAATTTACTGCCACCATCCCAGCTGCCACATCCCAGCCCATCACCCGCACCCACAGAACCATGAGTGCTTTCCTCCCTGCTCCTGCCCCACCAAAATGCAGGGGAAGGAGGCACTGTCGCCATGGGAAACGCAGCCCATCGCTGCTGTGGGTGTGGGCACAGGCAGCTCAGCACCTGGCAGCAGTGACACAACACTCGCCAGCATCTCCTCCACCAGTGTCCTGGTACATCAGCCCCACTGTAAGACTCAGAGAGGTATATGGCAAGCGGAGAGCCAGCGGTGCTGGGAAGCAGTGGGACCCCTGGCTTCCCTCGGCCCTTTCACAGCATCCTCTGGTGAGGTCTGTGATGTTCTGGGGAGCAGGGGACATTGGGGGGTGGCAAGGCTCCCTTACCGTGTGCAGTACCACTCATTCCGGCAGCGAGAGCACCTCTTGGCTGCCTCCACGCCGCACACCCCGCAGCGGGGCTTGTCAGGGGCCAGAGCCTCTATCATGTCCAGGCTGTAGGTCTGTGCCCACCTGTGGTGGGCAGAAATGACATGAAGCTGCTCATAGGGAATGGCTGACAAGTAGCGAGCTGTCCCTGCTACATCCTGCCACCGAGGGGACATCCCCAGTCAGTGCCACAGACCCCTCTGTCCTCCCAGTGCTGAGCTCCAGCCCCTGCTAATAGGGATACTGGCTCCACTGCGCATCCTCTGTACACATGCCAGAGCCTCACCTGCGTGCCTGGAGCTTCAGCTCCTCCTCGGTGGGGCTGAAGACGCGCTTCACCTGGTGCTTGGCGATGGCCTCCCACTTCCCTGCATTTTTCTTGAGGATGTGGTCCCAGATGACAGGAATCTGGTGGGAGAGGCAGAGTGGGAGGAAGGGGTGCTTGCAGCCAGACTGAACACGCTGTGGTACAGAGGCATTTGGGGGACAGAGGTGCAGCCAGCCCTGGGCATGAGGAGCATGTCCCCCGTCCCCCTGGGGAGGGTGAGCAGAGGCAGCACATGCAGAGGTGAAGGTGCAGGGAGCGAGGCTTTGCTTTTGGGTAGAGAGAGGGTACAGATCCGCTCGCTATTGAGCATTCAGGTGAAACAAGGCAAAACCTTTGGGGTCCAGTTGGGAGCAAGAGTTCAGCCCCGAGGCCCAGGCTGCCGCACAGAAAGCCCCGGAATCTCAGCGCCCTGTGTGCCGGCAGTGGCGTGAACCCCGTGCTCTGGAGCCGTTTGCCTGAGCAGATTTTTCCACTCGTCACTTCCCTGAAGACGAACGCTCAGGGAAGGGCTGGCCAGCACGAAAGGGAAAGCGCCAGCCAAGAGCGGCGCGTGGAGTTCAGGCTCTGGAGAGGACGATGCTGCTTCAAACGGCGCTGCCTTCTCCAGCAGAGTAAAAATAGCCAGGCCTGGAAGGGGAGGAGGCTGCTCTGGGAGCAGCCTAACGGAAAAAGGACTTTTTGAAGCTTGGCTCAGCGACAAGGAGTGAGTTCACCGCTTTCTGGGCGAAGCGGGGAGCCCATGTGTGTGCTTCCAGCTGGCTGCCCCTGCCCACCCTCCGGGCTCAGCCCCAGCCCTTGGCGGAGGCAGGAGCAGCACTGGCACAAAAGCAGAGCTACAGCGAAGGGCAGCAGCCTGGGTGAGGGCTGGATGAGGTCCCCGGCGCAGCAGCTGCCTGTCCCTGCCCCACTGACACGCTGGCAGTTGAGGCACATGGAGCGAATCCATAACCACCTCCGCCCTGCTGCCATCCTCAGCCCCAACCGGTCGGCTTGATGGTCTGCAGCCTTCCCCAGCCCCAGCTGCCGGCACGGTCATGCCTCCGGCTCAGCCCCAGCCGGGGCACACCACCATCTGCCTGAGCTACGCAGCCAACCGCGCTGAGGATGGCATGGTCCCCCTCCGCACAGCCAAAACGGCCACTGCCCGACCTACGCATCTGCTCCGAGAAGCGGCGTGGGAGCCTCCAGCAGTGGGGAAGAGCCTCTGCTCTCCCAGCTCTTATCAGCTGCTCTTTACAGATCTGCCCACACGCACAGTTTCTCGCCCCAGCTCACGAGGCGGCTGTAGAAACACTTTGCTCCAGAGGTTACCACTGCATGGATTAAAAGCTCCAAGGACCCCACACTGTCTGAAGACCCTCAGGGACTTCTGAGGCCCAGACATCAGTGGGGACCAGTTTGACTCCAGCCTCTGCCACCAGACCTTGGCATCCCTCTGTACGCAGTGTGCCATGCAGCCCTGGGCCAGGGCTGCAAAAGGGACTCTTCC
>NW_009649934.1:1780212-1788017 GCF_000708025.1 Charadrius vociferus
GAAAACACTGATAAATGCTAAATAAAGAGTTAACTGTAAAAACAAGCCAGCAGCCACCACCCCAAGGACAAGGAAATCTGGAGAGCTGTTTATCACCCAGCATTTATGCCTTTAGCTGTGAGACTGCTTGGCCACTGCTGCAGCAGGAGAAGTCCATGGATGACGTGAGAGCCAACTTTGCTGGCAACGAGGGTGTAACAGTGAAATGGGTGCTTGGGTGCTTTACCACAGCACCACCTCTCCAGAGCTGAGCTTGGTGGGAGGACAAGGGGGTAGGGAGCTATCAGGCTGAAAGCAGAGTGGCTGGAGAGGTGGAGGAAGAGCCACAGGGTACCTGCTCCAGGACGAGATCCTTTTTGGGGGGAGCTGGCTCTGTCACTGCAAGGTGGCTCAAAAATCTCTGCAACTCCACCAGGTTGGGCAGCTGGTCAACGAGGATGTCTTTCAGGAATGCACGGAGCTGCAGCCACGGAGGGAAAAAGAAGAGTGAAGAGAGAGAGATCAAGACAAGGGAGTCGGAGCTGGGGAGGCAGCACGGTGAGAGCAAGGATCTGGCACTGGCAGAGTGACCTATGGGAATCCCATGGGGTGCACTCGCAAACACAAGCTTTGCTGCTGCTGGCACAGTGACAGACGCCACTGCTCTCCCACCACTGGCTGCTAGGAGCCCACAGCAAGGATGGGGAAAGATGCCTGGAGGTGCCTAGTGTTAGCAAGGTCCTACTCTGTGCAGCAGGGCCCATGGCCTTCATGGTGTAGGCTCCTACCTTGAGGAGCTGGCTCTTGTTGAAGCCATCAAAATGGTATTTGCGCTGGCATTCGGGGCTGAGCAGGAGGTTGAGGAGGGCAAGCCACACCTGCCCGTCAAGTTTGGTCATTTTCACCTGGTCTTCAGGGGGCACCACGTGCCACGTGCCATTCTCAAACTTCTTGAGCTTGCCTGAGGGACAGAAGAACACACGGCTCCAGGGAGAGACAGCTCAAAGATGGGGATGCTGGCCTACGCTTACGCTCACTTCCTCACAAGCCCCTCTGCTTCTGTCTGCCTTGGTTTCCCCACCCCTTTTCTCAGCATAGCAGCCTTCTTGGTACTGAGACAATATATTAGAGAGCATGAAAAGCATAAAGAATATGCATTAAAACAACAGGGCTGCGGCAGGAACTGAAAGATCCCTGTGATATCTCCCTCTGTACTTGGCCAGGAGTGCAGAGCACTGGTAGATGGTGGGGCAGCCCATGCTGCAACAACAGAGTGGCCGGAGAGGCATATTTTGGGGTATCAGCATGGCCAATACCTGCTCTTAGGGAGATTCTTCTACCGGTGAAAGCCAGAAGTAGCATGAATACAACAGAAGTGACAAAACAAGCTCCAGGAGCTACTGTGCTGCTCCGGGGGGTGGAGGAGGATGTAACCCTACATCTGCACAGCCTGGAAATGCCTTTGCACTCTTGTTTCTTTCCAGTCCCTCCCCCAGGGCCCTGGATCAAAGCTGCCTCTGACACCCCAAGAGCACAGGCGGAGAGAAGGGATGCGTTTCCTGGCCGGAGGAAGGAGGAAAGCTCCCACATCCAGCTGGGCTGCTCTCGGCAGGCGCAGAGCCACGTGCTTCCCAGCATCTCATCCTCCCCTGCCCGCGCTGTGACCCCCCCATGGTGCAGAGCTGGGGAGGGGAGTGTGGGTTCCCACGCCCCAGGCTGTGCCCCACCGCTGCTCAAAGGCAGGCAGCAAGGAAGCTGGGGGGCTGCAGAGGTGCAGGAGGCAGGGCTGACCGCACAGGTGACAGCTGATGGGGACAACCTGATCACCGGCATTCGGCAAGAGCAAGGCTCAACAACCAGCAGCTTCTGGGCAATCCGTTTGCTGTGTGGGAGAGCCCATGTCTGCCTCCAGCTCTCAGTGCTGTCCCAGAGGGGTCCAGACAGGCCGAGACTGGCACTCCGGTCTGTCTGCATTCACGACAATAGTCCTCAGAGGAGCAGGTGGGGCTGGCAGATGTGCTACGCTCCGGCTCCTGTCCTGGCCGCGATCAGATCAGACGAGACACAGCCCTGTGTGAGGATCGGCTTTTGGGACCACTGTTGAGTCCTCAGCCCAGCTGTGCTGCAGCTGCTTTCGAGCTGAAGAGCTTCGGGCAGGGAGCACTATCGAGGAGCAAGGGCCAAGGGCCGGAGAGGAGCGTAGAGGGGGAGACGCTTTCTGCAAGGGCTCCTGCAGCAGACCTGTCAGTGGATGCACGTTCCAGCACGCCACCACGGTGCCGCAGGTACCACGAGGCACGATAAGTACCTGCTTCCCAGCAGCTCCAGGGGCAATGCTCCACCAGCTCGACTAGGAGGCAGGGCAGGTTGTGGGTGTTCAGCATCCGTGTCAGCGCGCTCAGGGGCAGACTGGAGATACGACAGAAAGGGTGAAATGGCACTCGCAGACAAATGACAGAACAGATACAAACACTCCCCGAGGCAACTGGGAGAGGCAGGACAGAAACAAAGATCTGGGTTCCCACAAGTACCACAGAGCAGGGTGGAGTGCTGTGCCTCCCGGGGCGCAGTGCCACTGCCACCATGGATACAGCCAGCTGCCTAAAGGGGTCTAGATGCCCACTGTGACCACGCAGGAATCGCAACTGGAGAGCTCGGCATGTCCTCTGCTGCTCCTGGGCACCTAC
Source organism: Charadrius vociferus (assembly GCF_000708025.1). Lineage (NCBI taxonomy): Eukaryota > Metazoa > Chordata > Aves > Charadriiformes > Charadriidae > Charadrius > Charadrius vociferus. The sequence continues at coordinate 1,782,879 of NW_009649934.1, forward strand.
CTCTCTACCTGATCGGTGATGAACCGCAGCACAGACAAGGCTTTCAGGGAAATCTCAAACTCCATAGTCTCCGCCTGCTTCTGCAGCTCCTGTGGAGGGACAAGCACAGCCTCGGGAGTTCAGGCCCCATTTCCCAGAAGCTGCAGGGATGCAGCCTGTTGGCTGCACATCGATAACCACAGACTGGGGAGAAAACTAGAGCCCTGCAAAACAAATTCTGTTTCTCATCTCGACCATGCCAGTGCTGCCTGTTTGCCAGGGCAGCCACAGGAGTGCTTGCAGCCCACTGTTGCTCATCCCTCATCTCCCTACCCCTAACACATCACGGGCGGCTACCAGCAGCAATGCCCCTGCACAGCGACACCCCCCCGAAAGAGGCCAGTTCCAGGCTGCTCCTCTCACCCTTTCTGGGATCATCTTGTGGCCCATGAGACATGTGAGGCTGAGGGAGGGGGGAGCTGCATGATCAGCAGAAGAACCGGAGGAGGAGGGAGAAACTTGGCCCTGGTAGAGCTGCAGTCCTACCTCCACCCCTTCTGGATCTGCCTCTCTCCTCCAGCTTGCGTACAGCCAGCTACAGTATCTGCCTGTGGTTATCCCAGCCTGCAGCTACACCAGTCTCCAGCCACTCAGCCTCCTTCCTTCCCAGGCAGTGTGGACACCCTGTACATCCCTCACTCACGCAGGTTGACAGTCTGACCCCTCCTCTGACTCAGCCTCTTTCAAGACCATGGGGATGGCTAGGCTGAGATCTGCCAAGTCCTTCTCCCTGGCCCAGGCAGAGCTTCTCCTCTCCAGTCCCAGACGCTCAGCAGCTCACATCTTTGAGTGCAGAGCACTGACCTCAGCAACTCCTGTTCCTCTAAAGCACCGCTGCAACTGTTTCCTTCCAAATTCCTGTGGTGAGAAGCCCTGCACTCCCCATGCTGGCGCCCCACACACTACTAAGAAAGCCTTTCGGGCTCTTTCCCCCCACCTCCTCCTTCAAACTCGCCAAGTGAGGCCGTTTCCTATAGCTCCTCCTGGTACCCAGACCTCATTTGTGCTACCTTCAGACAGGAACTGTCTTTTGCCTGTGCTTCTGAAGGACAGCAGAACAGGTCCTGCTCCAGTGGTTACCACCGTACACAGTCACAAAGGACAGCAGGCTCCACAACACAGGAGAGGGCAGGAACAGTTTTTTAGTAGGCGATTATTGTATGCAGAGTCAGGAGGGGCTGGAATGAATCAGAGGAAACCAGGCTCCTCGGGAGACGAATGCTTTTTTGAACCCTGTTGGCTAGAAAAGGTCTTTTTTTTCCCCTTGAGCCATGTCGAAGCGCTAACAGAGACACCCCTTTCCCCTCCCCAGCTGGGAAAACATTTCCTGGAAAACATCCCTATTGTGCTCTGGAGCCCTCCACTTCCTTCCCTTTTCTGGAAGAGGAGCACGTGCTCAGGCAATAAGCCAAAGGATGGAGGTGATGCGGGGAAGTACGGCCAAGCTTGCAGGCTGTCACTTTAACCCTGCTTCTCCAGACGCTCCTCGCGATGTGTGCAGTTTAAGGAGGAAACTTGAGCTGCTGAGAAGCAAAGTCCCAGAAGCAGAGAGAGCTCCCACACCAGGAAGGTGTGTGCAGCAGCCCTGAAACACCTGACTGGGAACAGCTCCAGAGAGGACGTAGTTCTCAGAGAGCCAAGAAAGTTGGAGGAAACACATTAGGACAATTCCTAGTCATATCAGGCATCAGGGAGGGATCATGTAGGGAGGGATCCCTCTCATAGTTAACCCTGGCTGGCTCCAGCGGCAGCCTGAGGTAAGGTGGTTTTACAAGCTCCAAGGAGACATACCCACACAGTTTTTAAGATCAAATGGTCAAAACCCCTGTACTGAATGTTTCGCGTAACTGTCAAGTCTCCGGTGTCTCTCCACTCTGAGCGCCAACTCAGATTTTGTCCTGCAGCAAACCTCAAGCTGGTACTGTCATGAGAGAAGGCAGAAGCGCTGCTGCGGGGTGGAGGGAGGTGGGTGCAGCTGCTGGCCCAGCGAAGCTGCGGACATGGATGAGCATCAGCACCAGACGCCCTCCAAGATGGGTGGGAGGTGCTGGGGTTGCAGCCAAGGGGTTCTCCATAGGAAGGCCGCCCCCCCCCCATGCCTCTTCAGGCTGCCCACATCCTCTACCACATGTACCCCCAATGAGCTAGAGGACTTTCTCCTCACCTGCATGGATGAGGGGCTGGCCAGATCCTCAGAACGAAGCTCTGTTGGGGTCACTGTCTGTCCATTGGCGCTCCGAGCTGCGAGCAGGGTCAGTTTCCGGTGGCAATAATCAATTAAATCCAGAATGCTGTCCTCTGCTGAGTCGCAGATTTCCTTCACGATGATAAGAGGGCCTCCTTCACAGAGGGCCAGCCCCCACAGCTGTGGCTTTCCACCCCCAGGGGCTTTACACTGAAAAAAAGCTGAACCTGCCTCTTACCTTGTAAAAAAACACAGTCTCCAAGAGGTTAATGATGGAGGCTTCATGATGCAGCTGAGGGAGAAAAACGGCAAGAGTGAGGTAACAGCAGAGCGGTCACTGGCACCGAGGATGCAGGCAATGGGACTGGGAAAAGGGCTCTTCTTAGAAGCTACTTACGTAGTTGTGGCCAAACGCAAGTCCAAGAGCCAAATACAAATGAGGTAATCTTTAAAACAACTCCAGCTTGTACAGTTCATACTAATATTTATGTTAACATGCCTATGACACTATAACACACTGATAGAGAACCACACTTCCTGGCAGACAGGGCTCTCTCTCTGACAGTACAGCGACAGAACAACCATAGCCCTCCGGCAAGCTGCAGCCCCCAGCGCTAGCACAGAGCTGCTGCCTGAGATGGGAGAGCGCTCTGCATAGCTGCACTGTTCTCAGCCCCCTGGGACTGGGACAGAGAGCCTTGTCCTGAGACTGGGAACCACGAGGTAACTGTCTCAAGGCAATGCTGCGGCAAACGGCTTCCCAGGGAGGATACCACTTTGCCCCAGCAAGGTGCTACCCTGGACTGAAAATGGGCTAAAACTTCCAAGCCTTGGGCAGATTGCCCTTAGGTCAAGGGCTGCATCTCTCCACAGGGAAACCAAGTTCCCGAGATTGCTCCCTTGCCAAGAATGGCCCAAGGGACCACTGCTCCCAGAAGCTTGGTAAGAAGCAGCTACATTTTTCTTAACCCAGAGGCACATAAGCTTGGAGACCCCTCTGGTTAGAGATGCCAGAGAAAACCAGTGCTCAGAGGGGGGCAAATACCCCAGGGACACTGCTGCCTGGGAGCGAGGGTAGCACTGAGTTGCTGGGAGCTGCAAGGCAGGAGCACAGCTGCCTCCAGGAGTGGCGTTTGCTGCATCCAGCAGCTCTGGCAAGGCTGTGAGTGGGATTAGGCAGGGGCACAGCCTTCCACAGAGCTGAGCTCCCCTGGGAGCCGGTCCCTGTCCCTCCTGGGAGCGAGGACACATGCTTGTCACTTGCAGCTTTGTGAAACCAGGTGCTTCCCACTGTCACAGCGTGCACTGCAGCTTCTCAGCTTGGCAAGACGTAAAAACCCAGCTTCGAGATCTTCAGGGTGAGATTTATTTTTAAGTGTAGAGATCCCAATCCAATTTCTGGGCTCGTTCCCGCTGCCCCCTCTACTCACCACCACGTAGATGGGGAAGGTGCTTCTTGGCTTGAAGTCCTCCAGCCGGCACAGCACAGGAAAGATCTTGTGCTTCCAGATCTCCACAGAGATCAGCTCACCAATGAGAACAGGAACCTAGACAGGGAAGGGACAGAAGACTGAAGCTGTTCAGACTAGTGCCGGAATTGGAACCAGTTTTACTGCTAATGCTCAGCTGCACGGATTTCAGAGTCATCCCACAGAGGAGGGTGGCCTTGGGGCACACAGTCTGTATTCACCCAGCTCAGATATCAACAACTTTTCCTCGAGATACCAGAGGGCAGAGAGCTCCTGGGGTTGCAAAGCTGGAAGATGACCCCAAGGAGCTGGGCAGGTCCAGGGCACCATACATCCTGGTGCAGCCCAGCACATTCTGGGACTGGGACACCCTGGGTATACGGCAGAGATCCACAACCAGAGAGGGGCTGGTGCACAAAACAGACCAAAACAACCTCCAGAGAGGAACCGAGACCAGCAAGCAGAAATACCACAGCTTGACCTTTAATTTTTTTAAAAAAAGCAACACTGAAAAACCATCAGTCAAACATCTTTGTCAGAGATACAGCAGATTCTTTACCATTTTATTCCAAAATTGCACATTGTCCACAAAACAACCCCAGCTCGAGGCTAAAGGCCTGGCACTGGGGATCTCTCCCACACGCAAGGAAGCTCACCTTGGCGTAGGTGACCAGCAGCTCAGTGAGAAGCTGCTCCTGGCCTGCAGAAGCGCTCAGGATGGCATGCATATTAAGCTTCTCCACACACTCGTGCTGCCGAAGCCATCTGCAGGGCAGCCAGCAGAGACATGAGTGCCAGAGACCTCTGGCCACTGGATTTAGGGCTCCACTGTGCTCCTGGGGAGGGTCCCCCATTCAGGGAAACCTGCTCCCGGCACCCCCATCCCCAGGAAATGCCCCAAGCCTGCCAGGCACCCCCAAACCCCATGCTGTCCCCTGAGCCTGTGCTCCCTGGGGCAGCAGCTCCACCTGCAGCAGCCCCCACCCCACTGCCCTCCTGCCTGCGCACAGCAACACCCACCACGAGACACGCCACTGGGGACAACCCAAAACCTGGGGTCCTCTTCTCCATCACCCCAACCCGCACAGACCCTCTGGGGACATCCCAGGTCTGGACCTTTCCTTGCCTCCCCACCTCACATGGACTCTCCTCTCTCTCTCACCCTTCCCAGAGGGCTCCAGAATCGGGGTCCCTCCTCTCTCCCCACCCCACCTTGACCCTCTAGGGTCACCTCATAACTGGGCCCCCTCCTTTGTAACCTAGACCTTCTGGGGACCCCTCCTTATCCCCACCCAGACCCTCAGGAGACACCCCAAACACAGGGCCCCTCCTCTCCCCCCACCTCACACAGCCCCAACGGGGACAAGCTAAATTTCGAGCCCCTTCTTTGCGCTCCCCCACTCAGACCCTCCGGGGACACCCCAGAACCGGCGCCCGCCCTCCCCC
>NW_009649934.1:1788525-1791671 GCF_000708025.1 Charadrius vociferus
TGGGGCGCTGGCTGTGTCCCCCAACTCCTCTCCCTGGCTGCCCGGGCTTGGCAGCCCAGTTCAGCACAGAGCCCAGCACAGAGTCCCGTCTCCCTGCGGTTTGAAGGCTCCCAAAGGGGCAAGGGAGACCCCAAAACCAGCCTGCGACCCTGGGCACACAGGGTCCTGCCTCCACCGGCCCCAAGAGCTGCACGGAGGAGCCCGGATCCTCACCAGTCTTGCAGCAGATCTCATCGTAGCTGTGGCAGCCCGTGTACAGCCGGGCTGGGTGGCTCCGCTCATCCCGGGTAACCTTGACAGGGTATTTCTGGAGCCGACGGATAAGGCCCTTCATCAAGCCAAACTGGATGAGCCTCCTGGAGACGAGGAGGGAAGAGACAGGGACCACGATGCTGAGGTCCCAAACACCCCAGCTCCCCCCATTCCCTTCTGGCTCCACCATACCACACAACTGCCTCAGTTTCCTCATCTGCAGGGATTGGGTATTCCCTCCTCATTACCCCACACTCACTCCCGCCACCCCCGGTGTCACCGCTGCCCTTGGGGACAGAGCAGGAGGGTGCTGGCTCTGACCTCTCGTCCACTCTCTGAAGCTGCAGGGTGTAGCGGGAGATGAGGTCTCGCACCGTTGTGCCAGGGCTCAGCCCGCAGTACAGCTGGAAGACGTCCCTGAGGCTGGCTCGCTTGTGTCCTGCGGGGACAAGTCACCAGTCAGCCGCCCTCTCCCCCTGCCTCCGCCAGCAGCCCAGCGCAGGGTCATTGTACCTTGTTTGGTGACGTAGGACAGACACTCTTCCTGGAGGCACTTGTCATCCACCAGGTCCTGCACCTTTGGCGTGGTGCAGTAGACGTTGGAGTACTGGAGGGCAAGGGAACAGCAGCTCTGCTCAGCCATGGCTCTGAGACAGACCTGCCCCGCTCCGAACCCTGTTGTCCCCACTACAGGGCCACCCACAGATCCCACTCGTGGCCCCACGCTCTGTGGCATGACCTACCTGGAGTATGGAGACGAGCGTGACGACCCCGTAGTACCTGCAGAGGGACAGCGAAACGTGAGAGACGCTCTCTGCCAGCGCTCACCACCCCTCCGGTGGGCTGGCCAGGCCCCCTTCCACACACTCACAGCAGGTTTTGCACGGCAATGCGCACCAAGTTCAGCTCCACGTCGGCTTCTGCAGAAATCTTCTGGACATGACGAAAGCCATCGATGTAGGGCAGGATCTAGGATGGGAGGACAGAGCTAAGAGGGGAGACAGCAGAGAGGTCCAAGGCATCACCCCGAAGCTCAAGAAACTCCCCTGTGTCTGGGAGCACACTGGGACAGGCAGGATCCAACCCCAGCAGCATTTTATCCCTGTGTTGGGTGAATGGGTTGCTCACTGGCCCAAGCACAAAGACAAGAGGAGCATCAAACCGTGATCATTAACGTGGTGATCTCCGGACAGCCTGACTCCCCTCTGTCCCCTGGCAGGCTGGAAACAAATCCCATTCAAAGCTTACTGCCCCAGTCAAGCACACAGACCTGCTGCGTGGTGAGATCCCACTGGGAGTTGAAGTCATCCTTGTCTTGGGTGAAGACAGGGACGTCGTACTCCTGCACGATGGGGGGATCCGGGCGCTGCTCGATCACCTTCAGGTGGATGGTGTTTGACTCATCTGTCCAGGGAAGGGGGAGCGCTCAGGTCCCACAGAGACCTCTGATCCCTCCGGAGCTTGTGACCATCAGCCCCAGGACACCACCATGCCACGCGGAGGAAGGTGTTTGCAGGCCATAACCATATCCCTCCCAGCCCTTTGAGCCACCCAGGGCAAGGCCGGCGTGGCTGCCCTCTGGCTCCAAGCGTAGACAGGAGCAGCGTAGGCAGAGCGACCTGAGCAGACGATGGCCCAGCTGCCTCCCAGCACCGCCCTGTCCCACTCCTGCCCTCACTGCCAGGCTGGGGACAGCGCGGCTGCCATACCTATGGGCAGGGTGCACTTTCCTTTGGCGTTCAGCTCCTCCAGCAGGATGGTCATGATGGGAACCAGCTTCTGTTTACTCTCCTCATTGGAAATGAAGCCGCTTTCCAGCTAAAGAGAGCAGGAAATTGAGTCAGTTCCTCCCCACAGGATTACTGGCTAGAGGTACCACAAGTCTCTGCTCCCGCCCTCCCTAAAACTTAAGTGAAATCAGCACAATCCCCTCCTTGCTATAAACCTGGCCCCTACCCCAGCAATGCCCAGTGACCTACACCGTGTGCCAGCACACTGGTAACTCTGTGGGGCGGATCGTGAGGCAGGCAGCCTCTGCTCGCATTGGCTTGTGCCTCACCTCGAGGGTGGTGAGGTAGCCAGCCAGCTTCTTCACTATGGGCTCCAGCGCACAGGCCTTGGCTCTGGCATCGCACACGAAGCCCAGGTTGAAGAGCAGAGCGTTTCGGCTGTACTTCTTGTGCTCTATACAGACAGGGCAGCCAATCAGCTTCTTCTCCATGGCTGTCCTGTGGGGAGACAAGTATAACCTGCACCTGTGCTCTTAAGGAGGCCTGAGCCCCGCACAAGGCTTGTTCCCAGTTGGCTCTGAAGGTGGGGGCTTCTCTGCTTTGCAGGAAAAATGATGTCTAATCCCCAAATGCTCAGAGTGCAAAAAGGACAGTCTGAAAGAAGGAGGGGAAAAAACGTCAAGTATCAGAGAAGAAAACCGTCTCCTTTCAAAACCAGCACAGCCCTCAAGACTCATTTGAATTTCATGGATTTGAAGCTGGCAGAGAACCACATGCAGCACCAGCCACCCCCAGAATCAGGTACCCAACCCTCCTGCATGGGTAACTGCGGACGTCGTAATGAACCTGCCGACCACTGGGACAGAAATCCCCATGACCCAGAGCTGTGAGCCGGCACTGTCACATCACCAAGCTGTCATCTGCTGGTGGAGACCTGCCCAATTGTGGTGAGGACGGTGGACCCCACAGAGAAGGGAAACACTTGCCAACACTCACACGGTGATCAGCTTGTTCTGCAGCTCGGGCTTCGTGATGACATACACCTGGATGGTGTCAAAGAGCTCCCGAGAGATGAAGTCCTCTGGCACCTGCAGCGGCACAGAAGGCCCCGCTCCAGCCTCACCCGCCTGCCCAGCCCCGGGCCCCCACCAGCCCTAAGGCCTC
>NW_009649934.1:1792469-1794544 GCF_000708025.1 Charadrius vociferus
CAGAGGACGAGCCCCCTCTGCTTTCCGTGGGTGGTGGGAGGCTGAGCCCCGGGAGAGGCGGACCCGCTGCCGGTTCTGTCCCCGGTGCCAATCCCACCTGCCCTCTGTCTCCCAGTTCTCGTTCCTGATGACGGAAGCCCTGCTGATATTCTCCCCGGAGACCTCGCTGCTCCGCTCCTTCTCCCGCAAAGTCAAAGTGCGGGTGCACTGGGCCCTCCAGCTGCTCGCCCTCCTCTGCGCCCTCCTGGGGCTGGGTGTCATCACCTACAACAAGCACCTGAACGGCAAGGCCCACTTCGTCACCTGGCACGGCCTGACGGGGCTGCTCACCGTGCTGTACACCAGCGGGCAGTGCATGGGAGGGGTGCTCCTGCTCTATCCCAAGCTGATGAAGAACTGGACGCTGGCCAAGCTCAAGCTGTACCACGCGACCTCGGGGCTGGTGGGCTACCTGCTGGGCTGTGCCAGCCTGATGCTGGGCATGTGCTCCCTGTGGTTCACCACCTCGGTGACCAGTGTGTCCTGGTACCTCGCCATGCTGTGTCCCCTTCTCACCAGCCTGGTTATCATGAACCAGGTGAGCAACGCTTACCTGTACCGCAAGCGGAGCCAGCACTGAGGGCTCAGTGTGGATCTGAACTTCCCCTGCACAAGGCAGCGAGGCCGGGGCTTGTCTCCGCGGGTCCCCTGCTCGCACAGGGTCGCCTCAGAACTAGATTTCTGTCTACTTGTCTCTTGTTAGTCCTGGATTGTCTGTAATGTCTTATCCCCGGGGAGCAGCTACAATATGTGCGACACCGAGCGGGCAGGAGCTGCCCATCTCATGCCTGCCTCAGTGGGGATGTTTCCCAGCACAGGTAACGCTGCTGGTCCCCGCAGCAGCTTGGTGCTTGGTTCTGGGAACTGGAGGGTTCACTCAGGATTCCTGCTCCTTTTCCCTCCTCTTACCACCCAGGGCTGCTTTGGAGCAGGCAGGACAGGAGCTGTCACGTTCCTGGTGAGGAGGGCAGGGAGTCCCTGCTCACCGAGCAGGCCGCAGCAGGCACCGCACTGCCTCTCCTGCTGCAAAGGCAGCTTGGCCAGTAAAAGCGCAGGGCATGCAGCCATGGGAGGGCTGAAGCAGGGTGGCAGCACCCAAAGTGTCTATCCCCATGGTGCAGCCCTGCGCAGGATCCCAGGTGCTCTCCGGGACCAGTACAGACAGCCCTGCCTGACAGCTGTGGATCTGGGCACCCATTACCACGCACAAATCCTTCCCATGGGCTGGGACAGTGAAGCTTCAGCCTAATGGGAGGTGGGGGTCATTTTACAGAGCAAATTACCAAGCTGAGATGCAAACTGGCAGCCTGCAAAGGCATTTTGTCCCTCTGAGGGGCAAAGGGACCAGCGCGAGCATGGCAGGAGCAGGGCACAGCATGAGCCCTCAATCCAGCCTGTGAAACAGCCCTTGGGAAGGCAGAAAGCAACCTCCTTGCCTCTCGCCTCGCCAGCACAACAGGCTTCCTTCCAGCGTGCCCACTATCAGGGCAGCCGAGTGCTGCAAGGCTCCATCTGGCACAGTGGCTCCTCCCTGGCATGTATCCTGCTCTCGGCAGGGCCGGAGAGCTGGAAGCGGCTCCTGGGCTGGGAAATTCCTCTGTATCCAGAGCTTTTATTCAATAAAGATTTTAGGCAGCTACAGCGCGACAAGCCCTGTTTACTGCCCGGGAGGGGATTCTGGGGTGCACGCAGATATTCCCTGTTGGTTGCAAAGGGTGTCTCCGAACCCGCTGGGAGCATTCTGGAAAAAATTCCCTCCCCAGGCAGCTGCTCTCTGCCCACCCCCTGCCCTGCTCGCACCCTGCTGCGGGAGCCGACTCTTTCAAAGAACTCTTTATTGATAATGAAACATCTGTTTTTCCCAGTTGACAAAACCTTCTCATGTGGTCCTTAAAAAAAAAGTAATCACGACACCACCGACCCGTATCCCGGGCTGGGAACTGCCTGGGGATCAGGAGCTGTGAGGAGCTTGTCACAGGGAGTATCCTCTCCATCCAGGAAAAAAAAAAAGCCCACCAACACAGAGGGAGGGAGAG
>NW_009649934.1:1794554-1795408 GCF_000708025.1 Charadrius vociferus
ATTCTACCTGCAGGAAAGACAACCTGCTGCTGGAGGAAGCAGTGAGAGCCCCGCCATAAAAATTAATTCCAGCTTCTAGTGTAATCTGACAAATGGATTAGCCAGGGAGCGGCGGAGGGCACCAGCTCCTTGCGGGTCTGCCTTTGGGGGTAGGAGAGGGAGGAGAAGAGAAACTCCCACGCAAAAGCCCAGAGCTGGCAGTGCCAGACCACCACCAAGAGGGGTTGGGCAGCCCCCTCCTGTCCCCCTACCTGGCAAACCTCTCACTGGTCACAGCGAGCTCCTGCCAGGGCAGGGGGGAGGTTCCCCACGAGAAAGGGATTCAGAAAAGAAACCCGCCAGCCTTCCTCTTCCCTCAGTTAGGGACAAAACTACCTTCAGAAAGGAGAAAATAAGTGTTGCGCACTCTGTCTGACCCCCGGCAGAGAGGAGAAGTGAGGAAGCGCCACTGACTTTACTCTTGTGTGGGGAGGGGGCCGGCTGGCTGTGCACAGGGCACACCTGAGGCTTGATCAGCCCCACGTCCCCCTCCCAGAGCAGGCCCCGCTGCCGGCACCAATGTCCACGGCCCATCCTACACCGAGGGGAGTGGCTCGAGGAGCCCTCGTCCTTCGTCCTGGGTGCCCGGTGCTGGCCGTGAGCGGCAACGAAGCATTGGAATGAGGTAGCCCCCTTGCCTCTGCCGCAGGAGGAGTCCCTGCTCCCCGCTGAGCGTCCCGGCTGCGTGGGGGGGACACGAGGGGGGTTAGCAGCTCTCCAGTGGAGATGGGGTGGGGAAGGGGGGCGGTGTGTCGGCCGGTCACAGCTGGGATGGGGCATCCTGGAAGGTGATGAGGCTGGACTCTTGGCCGGCG
>NW_009649934.1:1804707-1806287 GCF_000708025.1 Charadrius vociferus
AGCAGCTCGCCAGTGGAGATGGGGTGGGGAAGGGGGGCGGTGTGTCGGCCGGTCACAGCTGGGATGGGGCATCCTGGAAGGTGATGAGGCTGGACTCTTGGCCGGCGCCCTTCCCGGCTGTGCCGGGGTCAGGCAGCAGTGGGGTGTCAGCCTTTGCCGCCGCTTCCTCCTCGTCGTCCTCCATGCTAGGCCAGGCTGCCTGGTCCTCCACGCGCTTCAGCCGCTCATTCAGCGCCTTCAGGGCCAGCTGCCTGCAGGGCAAGGGCAGATGGGCGGGTTAACCCTGGCTCTGACAGGCAGGGGCTAATGGCTCTGCCCCACAGGGCGCTGCGCAAGCCCATCCCTGACTCCTTCCCAGCAGGAGAGGGTAGATTCAGCAGCGCTAGAGATGACCTGGAGTGACTGGGACTGCCCCACAGAAACCCACTCAACACTCTGAGGCAACCTATGCAAAGTTTTTGTGCCACGTGGTGTGCTCGGAGGCTGTCAGATGGCACACGGGCAGCTCCGGGAGCAGGAATAAAGGCATAAAACAGGGCAGGGGAAACTGGAGCGCCAACGCCTCATCCAAGCTGTCCAGCTGGGGCTTGGGAAGGCCAAGGCTGGGTGTGCAGGAGGGCTGGGGCACGGGGCTGACTCAGCGCCTTCCCGGGTGCCACGATGACGGGTGCAGGGCTGCCACCAACGAGGGGATGGCACTTCCCCAGGCAGCCGCCGTCCCCTTTCTACAGGGACCCTTGACCCCAAACCCCACCTGCCACCCTTCCCCAGGGTTTCCCTGCTCCTCCCCTGCACTTCCACTGCTGCTCTGCATTTGGAAGAGTGGGACAATGTCCCACCAGCCCACTGAAATGCTCCCCACCCCCCCCACAGCAAGGAAGACAGCCTCCAACAGACCCCCCTGGTTCATGCTGCACCCAATCTCCCCATTGCTCCTCGTTTTGATTTTAAACCTGAACCTTGCTGCCCATAATGATCCCCAACATGATCCCTGTGGAAGTGGGGCGAGTGGTACCTTCTCCTCTCGGCGTCCTGGGGGTCCGTTCCTGGCAGGCTGATGGTGATGGACGACGGGGCGCCCACATCGTAGCGTTTGACTGTCTTGCGGCAGACCTTCACCTTCACCAGGATGCCGTGCACCAGGTTGGCCACCAGACCCACCACGGGCTGCAGGATCTCGGGGAAGAAAGTGGCGAAGGCAAAGTGGTCGGACATGTCTCCACGGCCTCTACTGTGCCGCTGGTAGAAACGGAGATAGACCCAACTGGAGAGGAGCCCGAAGCCGTACGAGGCCAGTACATTGCTCTCGATGAGGGTGGCGAGCCGCAGCAGAGCCAGGAGAAGGAGCAGGAGCATGGGGACAGCCTTCATTCTGACCTGGGGCACCTTCAGGACGGTGCTGTCCCCCATCGTCTGCTTGAGGGCCACCAAGACTCCCCCGAGGAAGCCCAGCCCGCCGTGGATGCGGATGGCGAACAGGTAGGCGAGATGGAAGGAGGCCACGTAGGTGAGGAAGTAGGCGAGGGCCCCCAGGAGCCCCACCGAGATGTTCACCACCGCGAAGAAGACCAGCAGCTCCA
>NW_009649934.1:1807354-1808076 GCF_000708025.1 Charadrius vociferus
ACCCCCCTCCCCGGCTCTGCGTTCCCCCCAGCCCGGCCCACGTACCCGCGCAATGACGCAGCCACCGCCTGTGAAGTGAAAATATGAACATTATTTAATAACTGAGTCTCTGTAATAAACCATTTGAAAATATTTTACAAGGAGTCACACGCACGATATCTTACAAATTGTCTTTTTGTTGGTTTTTGAAGTTTTCCAACTCTTCTGTACAAAAAAAAAAAAATTAAAACCCAAAGAAATTAAAAATAAATTAAAGAAAAACAATTAAAAACCCAATGCCTTTGAATAAGCAGAGAGAAGCTTTCAGGTGGGGACAGGGCAGGAGGTGACCCTGGCGGGACGGGGGGGGGGCCAAGGTCCGCGCCGCCTCTTCGTCTCATTGGTTTTTAACTTAAAATAGACTATATATGTATATATTTATAGGTATGTATAGTGGTGGTTTTCTGGCAGAGCACCTAACTAGACTACAGAAGTACACACACTCCCGGTAACACAGAGCCATCTGTTCAAACACGGTTCCCAGAGACAGTAACCAAACACACACTGAAAAAGCTACAAGCAGAATGACCATTAATTAACCCCAGCACTAATTAGCGCCTGGCACCCCCCCCAGCACCCCCCCCCCTCCCCCAGGGTGGCCGTGCCGAAGGGGGTGTCCCCCCCCTCCCCAGCCCTTGTTGATGGGGTGGCTCTGAGCGGGGTGCCCCCGGGGGGGGGCGGGG
>NW_009649934.1:1810014-1810636 GCF_000708025.1 Charadrius vociferus
GGGGGCAAAGGGAGAGGGGCTGTGGGGCACCTCCCGCAGTGCCTCTGCACCCTGGGGGCACCCACCGCCCCCCTGCAGCCCTGCTGCACCTCCTGCCCCAGGACCCCCGTGGCACTGCCCCCTCAGGGGACACCCCAGGGTGCTGCTCTCCCTGGGGACCCCCATGGCTCCGCTCCCCCTCCAGGAGGGCACCCCATGGCATCACTCTCCTAGGGACCTCCCACATCTCTGGTCTCCCCAGGGGGCACTCCATGTCTTCTCCCCCCTCCCCAGGTCCTCCCAGGGCTCCAAACCCCCAGGGAAGTCCCCCCACAGCACTGCACCCCCAGGATCCCCCCATGGCTCTGTTCCCCTCAGGGGGACACCCCATGGCAGTGGTCCCCTACAAGGGGGGCACTCACCCCTCCATTACCCCCAGGGCGGAACCCCTCAGCTCTGCTCCCCTGGGGACCCCCCATGGCTCCACTCCCCACCCTCAGGGGGAACCCACTGCCCCAATTCCTCCCGGGGGGGACCCCACAGCTCTGCTCCCCTGGGGACCCCCCCACGGCTTTGTTCCCCGACCCAGTGGGCACCCACTGCCCCCATCCCTCCCCAGCTTCCCCCCCAGCTCCGCTCCCCC
>NW_009649934.1:1810909-1814850 GCF_000708025.1 Charadrius vociferus
CCAAAGGATACCTCTTCCCCCTGCCTGCAGCAGCTTGACAGACTCGCACTGGCTGCAGAGGGGCTTGTCAGCCACCACGAAGAGCAGGTTGGTGTTGGCCAGCCTCTGCGCATGGAAGAGCCTGGGGGTGCGACGGCAGTGAGGACACCAGTTACCCTGTGCCCCAATCCCCCCCTTGCCCCTGGTGCCAGCCCTGTTGAGCCAGCAGGGTGTCCAGGTCCCAAACCTCATCCCCGTCCTTGTCTCTGTCCCCAGCCTCATCCCCTTCCTCATCCCCATTCCAGTCCCCAACCTCATCCCCATCCCCATCCCGGTCCCCATCCCCATCCCCATCCCCATCCCCGTCCCCGTCCCCATCCCAGTCCTCAACCTCATCCCCAGCTCCATCTGCACCCCCATCTCCACCCCACTCCCTGTGCTGAGGGGCTGCCCAAGGAACTGGCACTGATGGGCTTTCACAGGGCTTGGTCCCACCTGGAGGAGCCCTGGGGACATCATCATCACCCCACTGCCCATGGGGATGCTACTGCTGCTCTCTGTCCCCCCCGTCTGGGTACCACAGCCCCCCCGAGCATTGCATGGCATCTCCCTTCACCCCCACAGAGGTGGCTGCATGGGGGTCCTGGCAAAACCAGCCCACCCGGGTGGTGGGACGGTAGGGACAGACCTACCTGGAGCAGTTGCCGCAGTCGATGATGGCGTTGTAGGTGGCATTGACGGTGCTGAAGTAGTACTGCGTCTGCTTCATGATGCAGCTCGTCTCCCTGGCCTCCATGCTGTCCCCCGCCACCTCCTCTGTGCCAGCACAGCGCCGTGGGCCAGGGGCCACAGACTCCCCCGCCATGCACCCCCACCACGTCCCCTGCCCGCCCCCAGCCCAGGGCTCCCCGGGGACTCACCCGTCTGGAACCAGCTGCTGTAGGTGAGGCCGTACAGGAACTGTTGGAAGAGGGACCTGGGGAAGGACAGCGTGGCCACGTCAGCTGTCCCAGTCCCTGGGACACGCCAGAAACAGCCCCCAGGGAGGGGATGTGGTGGGACTCACCAAGCTGCGGCTGAGGTCCACCAGGCAAGGTTCAGTAGATCGGCCACGGTGGGCTGCGGGCAAAGAGGAGGGCGGTGAGCTAGTGGATCCCTGTGCAGGGTGCTGGGGACACCTCCATGGGTGCCCGAGCTCCCGGACCACCTGGAAGCCACCATCCCCATGGGTGCTCACCACGAAGACGCCGCGGGGTGCGGCACCCGTGTTGCTCTGGGCCTCGGGAGCGCAGACGGACTGGAAGTCGTAGGACTCCTTGCGGGCGTAGAAGGAGTTGTTGTATAGGGCAGACATCAGGTTGGCATCCACCTCGCTGAAGAACTTGCCCACCTGGAATGGGGACACCGAGTCTGCACCAAAACGACACCTCACAGTGGGTCTCCCCTGGTCGGGGACTTGAGTGGGGCTGTGTCATGCCACCCGTGACATGAGCTCAGAGGTCTTAGCTTCGTGCTGGCATCCCATGCCCAGGAGAGCTGCCACGCGGGCACTGCTCACCTGGTACCAGTGGTCCTCCTGGTTGGAAAGCACCAGGAAGCCCCCATCATCGATGAGCACGCAGATGAGGTCCTGGGGAAGGAGGGTAGTGTCACCCAACCCCTGGTCGTGCCCAGGGCAAGTCAGGACAGGCAGGGCAGGGGGGTGATGGGCAGAGAGGCAGAGGGGCCAGCCGGGTGTCCCCAAGCCTGGGGGCTGCTCAGCAACATCTTGGTGGTGGGAGCACCTGTGCTGGGTGCAGGGAGCGGGAACCACCACCCACCCTAGGGGGGTTTAACAGTCCCCTGTCCATGGTCCAAGGGTGAACCCCCGGGGCTTCGTCCCTGCGAGGGGGGTGGGGGCTGGATGAGCTCTGGGAGCAGCAGGGGGACAGGGGACAGCAAGAGCAGGGCGGGAAGGGGACGGAGAGCCCTCCTAGCCATCCCCTGCCTGCCGTGCCCCGCTGCCCCCACCCCTGCCCACCACCCACCTTGTTGTTGGCCTCGCAGTCCATCTCGCAGCTGGTCGAGGGGTCGCACTGTCAACCGAAAGCAGGGCAGAGGGACAGGTTAGCAGGACCATCCTCCCCCCCCAGGAGCTGTCCTCCCGGCCAGGAGGGGACACGCGGAGTGGCGTCCCCAGAGATGCCCTAAGCAGGATGACGGGCAGGGCCGTGCTGGAGGTACAAGCCCAGCGGGGGCCATGGGCACTGTGTCCCAGCAGTGCTCCCCAGCCACGTCCCCAGCAAGCAGAGCTTCCTCCCTGTCCCCATCCCCATCCCCACGCCGTGCCAGCGCTGCAGGAGCCCCAGGGCACATACCCGGCGGGCGCCCAGCTGGTCGCGGTCCGTCCGGTTGCTCGCCAGCACTTTGAACTTCTCAGCCCAGGCCTCCAGGTCCAGCTTCACCCCCACCACTGGGACAGCAGAGGGACGGGGTGAGCCCCGATGCAGAGCAGAGGGACAACAGGGACCCCCCAGCCTGGCAGTGGAGCACCCAGCCCCCTGCCTACCTGCTGGCTTCAGCGTCTTGCCCCCGATGCTGAGCTCCACGGCTGTGCTCACCAGGATCCCGATGGTGTTGTTCTCCAGGTCCAGTCCCCGGTAGCCGGCTGTGAAGGGCAGGGGTGGCATAAGGGACAAGTGGGGCCAGCGGCAGCCTGTGCCACCCTCTGCTGCCCCCAGTCAATACCCACCATCCCGGTAGGGCGGCTTGAAGATGTAGCCCTTGTTGTCCAGGCTCCTCCGGTAGAAGCTGGCGTTGAAGGGCTCTGGTTCCTCCTCCCAGTCGTCTGCAGCTCTGGGGGGTAGCAGCCAGGGCCACGGCTGTCACTCAGCTCCAGTCCCACCAGAGATGGCCCCGTGGGACCAGACGTGTCACCACGTGGGACCTGGCATGCACGCACCCCCCAAACACTCACTTGTTAGGGAAGACACGGGTGATGCCCCCATCAGTGGCTGCGAAGACAGCCAGGAGGCTGTACCTGCAAGGAGAGGGGCAGGCACGCCAGCCATCAGCGGGGTTTGGCTTTGTCCCTGTCCCCATAGCCCGTCTCAGCCCTCTGATCCCCACTCTGTCCCTGGCCAGCGCTGCCTGTCCCCAGCCACCTCACCCCCACCTACGTGTTGAGGTCCTGGTCCTTCCAGACCCGCTCCACCAGCTGCTGCGTGATGCCCGTGTCCAGGATCAGGTTGTGCAGGAGGAAGTTGTCGCCTTGGGAGGAAGATGGAGAGGAGGAGAAGGAGAAGGTGAGGGCTGGCCCCATGGGGGCCACCCATGCCCCCCCCCCCACCATCCCGGCACCGGGTCTGCCGTGGCTCCCAGGACCCCAACCCCAGCACGGTTCACCCCTGCCCCATCTCCGCTCACACCCCCGTCCCCTGCAAACCCCCCTGCCAGCCACCCCCTCAAGCCATCCCCAGCTACTCACACTGCTTGGAGTCTGGGGTCACCTTTTCCATGAGGGCAATAAAGTTTTCCAGGAACTCGGTGTTGTTATCCGACAAGTCGAGGTCTTTGCAATACTCTCTGGGGTTTGGGGGACAAGGTTTGTCGTTCGCGGGGATGGAAAAGGCAAGGTCAGTTCTCCCCCGGGGACGGCGGGGCAGGCGCCAGCCGTGCTGCCAGCACCTTGGCTTGCCGAGGGACACGACGGTGGTGATGTGCCACCGCTCCCGTAAGTGTCACCCCGCCAGGGCAGCCGGCTGTGGGCATCTCTGCAGACTGCCCGGCACCCAGCCCTCTGCTGCCTGCAGTGCCGCCGGCTCAGCCGTCACACTGGCCACCGGGTCTGTCACTGCCACGGGCACCGAGGTGCCATCACCTCTCCCAGGGCCAGGTTTGATGGATCCCAGTTTGCCCAGAGCGGCACAATCCTGAGCCTGGCTCTCCCCATACTGGTGGGGCTACTGGTGGGACTGGGTGCC
>NW_009649934.1:1815402-1816378 GCF_000708025.1 Charadrius vociferus
CCCACGGGGCAGCCGAAAAAGCTGGGGCACCCCGGCCGTCCTGGCCCGGCCCCCCCCGCCCCCTGCTCAGGGGGAGCAGCCACCTAAATATCTACACCGACACGCACGATACAGGTACTCACACACCCATGGGGGACGGGGGATATACGGTTTCTGAAAATTTCCAGTGGCCCACGGGCACGGCAGATCATACAGTCGCCCTGGGTGCCGGCCCCCTCCCCGGGCACGTGGCTCCTCCTGGCCGCCCGCTGGCACCGGGCTGGCACCCACCGCAGTGGAGGGTGCTCGGAGCCGCTTTTTGGGGGGGCACCGAAGGATTCACCTCGATTTTCAACCCCCCTTTCTCTCCGGCTGCACCGGCCACGGAGCCCCACGCTGGACACTGACCCTCATCCCCACAGCCTGAGCGGGGCAACTGGGGGCCAGACCCACTCCTCGGGCCCCGGACTTGTCCATCACCCCCTCATCTATTCCCTTAGCACATTTATGGGCCGATTTTTTAATAACAGGGTTTTTCTGCTTCTCATTAATACTCTGGCTCCCGTGTTTCCTGGACCTCACCCCTACTGCCCTGTGCGTCGCCCAGGGACCAAGTGTCCCCCCCCCCCCCCAAAAAAAAAAACTCCGGGGCCCAAGGTACATTGGGGGCTGTTTTATCCGGAATTAGTGTAAGTGAGCGATGGCTGCTGCAGGCAGGGAGGGTGGGGGGTACCCACAGGTGGCACAGCCTCAACCTGCTGCAGTCTCCATGGAATGATAAAGCATCTCCTAATGGGGCGTTTAGCTGTTACGATGACATATAAGTACCTAGGTGATTAGCTGGTTAATTAGGGCTGGTTAGAGGTTGCACTGCCATGGTGGGAAGGGCACGGTGCCGGCAGAACCGTGGTGCTCCCCAAACAGCTCGCCGATGGACAGCCCTTTGTCCCCACTAGGTGACAAGACTGGGTGGCACGGCCCCGGGGAGGGGACGCG
Source organism: Charadrius vociferus (assembly GCF_000708025.1). Classification (NCBI taxonomy): domain Eukaryota; kingdom Metazoa; phylum Chordata; class Aves; order Charadriiformes; family Charadriidae; genus Charadrius; species Charadrius vociferus. Next base: position 1,816,378 of record NW_009649934.1, read on the forward strand.
G
>NW_009649934.1:1817310-1817593 GCF_000708025.1 Charadrius vociferus
GGTGGTGAGGGGGTGGTGGGCGAGGGCAGGGAACCGCATGCTGCGCTCCTGGCCAGAGGAGGATCACCAAAACACTTGGTTGTCGGGAGAACAAAAAAAACCAAAACAAAACCACAGAAAAAAATCCCCCCAAAACAACAAAAAAAAGGAGTTTTCAGGCATCAACATGGCCAAACGGGGCACCTTGCCGAGGACAGTCCAACCAGAGGCCGCCTGCCCAGCAAAGTGCCGTGCAATGCGCTGCCGGACGCTGGTGGCCCCCTTCCCTCCCCGGGGCAGCTGG
>NW_009649934.1:1819025-1821725 GCF_000708025.1 Charadrius vociferus
TAGCTACGAAAAACCTCGTGGATCGAAAACGGCAGAGTTTCATACAAGATCGGCTCTTGAACGATATCGAACTGGGTTTGGGAGCAATGCACGGGGAGGGAGTGGGGGGATCGTCGTGACAAAGCTCTCATGGACAGAACAAGACATGTTGCTTTCAAATAAAGGAGGAACTGGAGGAGAGGAGGAGGAGGAGGAGGAAGAGGAGGGAGGAAGGGCGAGTCGGTGGCGGTTTGCAGGTTCGGCGTGGCAAACGGGCAGGGAGATGGGGAAGCAGGGGGGCTGGGGGGGGACTGGACACGGGGCAGGGGACGGGGTGGTGAAGGTGAGTGGTCTGAGACTGAAAATACTTGCCCTTCATTTTGATGTTTGGTACTGTGTGAATCCACCATAGAGAGAAAGCAAGAAAAACAACAAACAAAAAAAAATGGGGTTGGGTGGAAAGGGGGAAGGGGGGCACAAACAATATTTTATTCAATCGCCGTTTGAATAAAAATATTGTGTATCATAATCATACCAAAAAGGAAACCTCTTGCAAAAAACGACATGAAAAAAAGAAAAAGAAAAACCCAGTAACGAAAGGAAAACAAAAGGCCACGGTGAAATAAGAATTAAAAAAAAAAAAGCAAAGATATAACTAGAGAAATATATATATATATATTCAATACTCCAACGGAAAATGAGAGTCAGTAGCAAACAGTTGCAACAGTCTTGATATCGAAATGTCCTCACTGAGTTAGGGGACATGCACGGCACGGCGGGCAGAGCCGGGGAGGACTGGGAGGGTCCCCCCTCCTGGGGACGGGGACAGCCTGGCCTCGTCCCCGCAGGGACGCGGGGCTCCTGGCGATGGATGGAGGGGGCGACGGGGGCCGGATCCGGAGCGGGGCTGGGGTCGAGCCGCCGGAGCAGCAGAGGGGGAGAAACAGGGGGAACCGGAGGGGAGAGGGGAAGGGTCCGGTTCTCCCACGGGGGAGAGGGTCCCCGGGAGCAGCGTGGACCTGCGGTGGGAAAAAGGCTTGGGGGTCAGGGGGAGAGAGAAAGAAAGAGAAAGGGGGGGGCCAGGCTAACACACATGTACACAGATTAATTCCAAACGAAAAGCGAAACCAACTGAAACCGAACTCATAAAAAGAAGAATAAATGGCTTAAACCAAACCCAAAGAATCGTAATAAACCAAAGGAAATCAAAGAGATCCATGCAAACTTTCCCAGGCTCGCAAATTAACTGCCTGCTACAGCATCATCCCTCATCCCCAGGAGGTGAAAAGGCAGCGGCACAGCCCCTGCCTGCACCGGGCAGCGCCTGCCTGCCGGGGCTGGGGTTTTGGGGTGCAAAGCGTTAAGGACCAAACCCTGGCACCCCAGGGCACCCCAGGCAGGCAGCTCCTTTCCCTCTGTGCCTTCACCTCTACTCACACCTCTCTTAATTTCTCTTTTTTCTTTTTTTTTTTTTTTTTTTTTGGACCTCTTATCGTGATCCCTATCTCTCTTTTTTGCTCTTCGTGTTTCCCCCTGACAGTCGCGGGCTGGTGTGGGGGCGAGCGGGAGTGCGAGAGGGCGGCGGGCAAAGCCGGGGGCTACTTACACTTTACTTGCAGGATCTGGTCGCTGAGGTTGGCCTGGATGTAGTAGGTGCTGTAAGGAGGCAGAACCAGCCCCAGGCTGCGGAGGGGGAGAGCAGATAGGCGGTGTAAGGCTTTACACCCAGCCAGAGCCCTTTGCCAGCCCCCAGCCCCTGCCTGGCACCCCCTGGCAGCACTCAGCCCTGGCCCATGGCATGCAGTAGTCACGCTGGTCTCTGGCACACCCTGCCACGTCCTTCTTCTCCAGGGACTGCACCCAGCACCCTCCTGGTGGCACCCAGGGTTGTCTGCAAAGCACCCAGGGTCATCCTGGAGCACCCAGGGCCATCCTCAGAGCACCTAGGGTCACCCTGGAGCACCCAGGGCCACCCTGATGGCATCCAGGGTCATCTCCAGCACACCTACTGCCATCCTGGGGCACCCAGGTTCATCCCAGAGCACCCAGGGCCATCCTGGTGGCACCTGTGGTCGTTACCAGGGCACCCAGGGCCATTCTCAGAGCACCTAGGGTCATCCTGGAGTACCTAGGGCCACCCTGGTGGCATCCAGTGTCATCCCCAGCACACCTACTCCCATCCTGGGGCAACCAGGTTCATCTCCAGAGCACCCAGGCCCACCCTGGTGGCATCCAGGGTCATCTCCAGCACACCTACTGCCATCCTGGGGCACCCAGGTTCATCCCCACAGCACCCAGGGTCATCCTGGGTTGTGCAGGGCCATCCTGGTGGCACCTGCGGTCATTCTCAGGGCACCCAGGGCCATTCCCAGAGCGCGTAGGGTCATCCTGGTGGCACTCGGTGCCATCCCAGGGGCACCCCTAAGCACAGGAGGTGGCAACCCTGTCCAGCCAAGGCTGAGATGGGCAGGACATGCCTGCCTGGAAACCAAGGGAGATGCACGTGGAAGAGGGACATGATATCCCTGTAAAGGAGGAAAGAGACGTAGCCCTTGAAAGAAGGGACAAAAAATTCCCAGTGAGAAGAGACCAAAGACAACCATTACACAGGCACCAGCTACTGGTGAGCCAGGAAGGAGAGGGATCCACCAGCCAGGGGTCTGGCACGCAGGATGGATGATGGGGGTGGGAAGGGACGTGGCAGGAGGTGGTGCCGGGGCT
>NW_009649934.1:1821741-1823644 GCF_000708025.1 Charadrius vociferus
GGCCACCCATGGGCCAGAGGGAGCCAGGCTCCTTGGTGCCAGCTGCAGCAACTGGTGGCCTTCCGTGATGCTGCTTGTGCCAGGTGCTGCCAAGAATAAGGCGGGTGAGGGCCACATTCCTGACTCTCAACGGATGTCACACGTCCACCTGAGCCACTGGAACCTCAACTTGCCCCCCAGGCCACCCCTCCAGCTTGTCCTGTATGTGCCTGGCAGCACAGACCGGGCACCCCAGCAAGCATGGCAGAGGTGGTGGTACCCCAAAGGAAGCATGGCAGAGGTGGTGGCACCCCAAAGGAAGCATGGCAGAGGTGGTGGCACCCCAAACCTCAGGTGGCAAGAGAAGAGTGGTGGCTTTTTTCTGTTCCATGCTGGTGCCACCTTGTGTTGACGGTGTCTCAGGGGACCCTGGGGAAGATCCCCGCTGTGGTGTGGAGCCACGGGAGTGCAGGTGAAAGCAGCACCTTTCACCCTACAGATCAACCCACGGCCCTGGCCACAGCTGTATCACCCCATGTCATTGTCCCCTCCTTGACAGCGCTGGTTGGCTCTGGAGGGGTGCCACCGTAAGGGACAGCACCGGGGGCTGTGTGGGGGACACCTGGCAGCTCTAGGAGGTGGCTGTGCCCCTTGCTGGCCCCTCCCGAGCTGGGTGGCAAGGAGGAGGAGGTTATGGTGAGGGGTCCGTGCTGCTCCTCACAGGATGAAGGCAGCATGAGTTGGACAGCACAGACATGACGATGTTGGTGTCTTCTTTTTTTTTTTAAACACATCAGCTGGTGCAAACTGGTGCAAACAGGGCAGTCCCCCGCCTCCTCAGCCGCTGCCTGTGCTGCAGGGTGGGTGCGTGTCACTATCACCCACCCCAGAGCAGGCAGAGCCCTGCGCGAGCCCCTGGCTGTGCAGGCAGGTGGCAGCAGGGGTGTCCCTTGTCCGGCACCTCACACGCCAACCCTGAGGCGACCGTCTTGAGCCCTGAGGACAGTGGCCCAGCTCCGCAGTGCTGCATACCGGCAGCCAGTGCTTTTGGGAGTGCCCTTGAGCATCACTGGCTGTGTGTGTGCAATGATCCCATGGCACGTTTGCGACCCCGCAGCCCACGGGACACGTTCCTGGTGGCCTCAGGGACCTCCCGAGCTGCAGGGATGAGACCACAGCCCCGTGCTGGTGGGGGTCCGGCCAATAACGGGGTGCGCCGGCAGCGCCGCTCACCTGTAGTTGGTGCTCTTGATGGGGGCCCACGTGTAGGTCCTGAACACCTCATCGATGTATTGCTGTGGGTCAGAGGGAGCCAGTCAGGCCTCCGCAGCATGGGGACCCTGCCACCGCGGTGGCATGGGACACCCCAGCTCCGAGCCCAGTGCCTGACATGGGCCCTCACTCTCCGCTACCAGGGCCGGGTGCTCAGCACAGTGGTAGTTTTGGCTGTGACCGCCTTACCTCGTCCAGGGACTTGATGAGGGTCTTGATGAACCTCTGCCCGTCGTTCCCATCAATCATGCTTCTCCGGATCTGGGGGACACGGAGGAGGCGACTGAGGGCCACAGAGCCCGGCTACCTGCCCGCGGGCACCCAGCCCAGTGGGGTGGCACTGGGGACCCGCAGGGTGCAGGGGTGGCGGGTGTCTCATCATGCTGGCACCCAAGGGACAGTGACCCAGCTCCCGTCCCCGCGGTGGCCCCACGGGAGCTGTGCCGGGGCCCTGTGGACAAGGTGCTCCCCAGTGCAGGCTGGAGGGGCTGAGTGCCCTTTGCAACTGCGGACGGGGGGGTCCAGCCTGTACCCCAAGAGCTGCACCCGGATCTGCCCACCTCCTCCTTGTTCTCGTCCTCCAGCTCAGCATCCAGGAAGTCCAGCGTCACCGGCTCCCCCCAACTGAGGATCGCTGGGCAGGCAGGGAAAG
>NW_009649934.1:1823700-1828216 GCF_000708025.1 Charadrius vociferus
ACATTCCCCACAATCAGCTCCTGATGGCCCCGGGAAGCGGCGTGTCCCATAGGGTCCGGCTAAACCCCACTGCCGCCGCCCCGACGGGCCCCTCCTCACCTGGGGCTGCAGGTTGGGGTGCAGCAGGACGTAGCCGTTCAGGTCGATGGCGAAGACGTAACCGTTTGCCCCCAGCTGTGGGAGGACAGGAGGAAGGATGAGGCTGGCCAGGCGGCTCTGTGGCATGCCGTGCTGTGCTGGTGGGATCACCCGCACGCCTGTGGGCAGAGCTGGCCCCACTCCACCCCCCAGGGCTCAGCCCTTTCTATCCATCTATTTCTACTCTCAGGCCAACAGCATCTTTCACCCCGGCTCTGGATTTTGCCCACTGCCCCTTTTCCCAGGCCGGTAAGGTTTATTCCTCGCTAACCCTACAAGAGTTTCGGCTTTGCTCTGGGTCCCAGAGCATCACCCAGCTCTGATCCCTGCCCGCCTGCCTGCCCCGGTCCCTGCCTGCAATCATGGCTTCTGCTGCCTGCTACCGCCAGCGCCGCTGGAGGTGCTACGGGGTGCGGAGGGGTGCAGTTTGGGGCTCCCCGCAGTGGGCTTCCACACTGGGCTCGGGCAGTGCAGGGCAGGGACGGAGGGAAAGGGGCCCCCACGCACGTTGTATCGCGGTGTCAGCCTCTTGATATCGTTGAGAGCCACGTCGATCCCCATCACGCCCAGGATGAGCTGGTTCTGCAAGGAAGCGCACAGAGGGAGGCAGCTGGGAGCAGGGCTGTCCCCTGCCGCAGCCAGCGCGGGGACAGGGAAACAGGGGGATGGACCTTCTTGCCCTCTGGGGACGTGTGGGTCAGATCCGGGCACCACAGGGGCACAGGGTGGTCCCCCAGCAGCCCTCTATGGGATGCTGCACCCCTCAGGGACCCCAGCTGTCCCCATTGAACCGGGACAGCTAGCCAAAGCCATTTCGGGTCCTGGGGATGGCAGCCACCCCGGTCTCATGCCAGGGACAGGGTGCAGAGCAGGCAGCGCCCCAGGGGTGCCAATGCCCCCACCCCGCAGCCACTTGTCCAGCATCAAGGTGCCCTCATGCCCTCCCCACCCTGCCACAGCCCCACACTGGAGGTCCCGGTGCAGCCGGGGTGGTGGCAGCCACAGTCTCCTACCTTCCTGTCACTGCTGTCCTCCGTCAGATTGAACACCGGCAACGTGCCCGTCACCACCAGGCCCAGCCCCTGTACAAGCAAAGAAGGGTGTCCCATGGCCCCTCACTGGCCCCAGAGCTGGGGGTGGGCAGCAGAGGGGGGTTACCCCCCTGGCAGGGGAGATGGGGGCATGTGCTGTGTGGGACCCATGGGGCTGGTGTCCCCATCTGCATCATGGAGCTACGTGGGACCCCTGGGGCTGGTGTCCCCATCCGCATCCCGGGGCTGTGTGGGACCCTGGGGCTGGGGGGTCCCCACCCACACCCGGGGGCGGGGGGTCCTTACCAGGGCATCCTGATAGACATTGGTCCACTGAACCTGCTTGGCTCGGTTCCCGGCCAGCACCATGGGTCTGCCCAGCACATCCAGGTACTCCTGCAGGGACACAGGGCAGGGGAAAGCATGACGTGGGAGACAAGATGCCTCCCTGCTCCAACCTGGTGACACCTCTGTCCCCACGCACGCCCCAGGGATGATTAATGGAGCGCTTGGTGCAAAGCCCCAGCTGCAGGCTGAGCTAGGGGAGGGGGAAGCTACCAAACCTGAGGGTAACGGCTCCAGCTGGGAACAGAACAGACCTGTCGAGATGCAGACAGGGTGCTGCTCACCATCGCAGCGCCAGCCAGAGCTCCCCTGGCTCCCGACCATCCCTGGGCATGGGCTTGCTCTGTCACGCCTGGACCACCATCACTGCTGTCTCCCTGCCTGCCACCACCAGCCTTTTGGGGTCTTCTCCCGGGGCAGGTTTCCCTTATCCTGGCTCACCTTGCCAAGGCAGCCCCCTGGGCAGGGGGGCAGCCCCTGTGCCATGATGCCAGCCCTGTCCCGCTTGGGGACCCCTGTCACCTGCCCACCGTGGCACCTCGTACGCATCCGACAAAGAAAAGGGGCAGAAAAGGGGCAGGGAGATGGGGTGTGGGGTGGAAATGCCTGGCTCTGCCCCACGGGTGCTGCTGGGGCCGGCCCTGCCCGCGCTCGCTCCCTGCCCACGCTCGGCTCTGCTCTGTGCTGATTAACGCCTGATGTTTCATAATTAGTCACTCAAAAGGCGGCAGGTCCGTGGGGAGCTGCAGAAGACGAATTGCTTATTTCAATAGCGCGAGGCTCGGTGGAGGGCTCGGCTCGGCTCCCCAGCTCGCTGCCACGCCGGCTGCCAGCCTTTGGGCTCTCCGCAGCGGGGCTGGGGCTGCCTGAGTGTGGCCCCAGGCAGGGCACCCCCGGAGGGCAGCGCTGCCTGCCTGCCTGCCCCCTGCCTGCACCCAGCCATACCTGCGTGTTGATGCGGATGGCACCAATGGAGGGAATTTCGAAGTAGTAACCTTGGAAAAGAAAGAGAAAAGCAGCTGGAGAGCTGTTTGTCTGTCCAGCTGTCTGTCCAGCCCTCCAGGGTGGTAGCCAGCGCCTCCCTGGCAGTGGCACGTGGCGGTGCCAGCCCCCGTGCGGGGGGTGAGCCCACCGCCCTGCAGCCTCCCGTGCTGGCCGGGTGCCGTCCCCGCTCACCTTTGTTGGCGCAGGCCATCCATTGCAGCGGGGTCACGTCATAGTTGTGCTGCCCAACGGAGAAGGTGAAGACCCGCACCTGCGGCAGAACGCGGCGGTGAGGGCCGTCCGCTGCGCACCCCCGTTTCCACACCCAGCGCTCCCGGTTGATGGCAACCTCCTCGGGGACAGGGTGGCATCACCTGCCACAAACAGTGCTGACCGCGGCCAAGCGCAGGTGGGCAGAAGGGGGCTCCTGTGAATGCTGGCTGGGCTGGCAGCAAGGGAGCCCCTCTCTACTTGCCCAGCCCCGGCCAGTCCTGTCCCAGTGTCACTGCGTTGGCCCAAGCCACCTACCTCAGGAGTCCTCACGCCGGGGCATCACTGCACCCAGAGGCATCTGTGCTCTCTGAGGGTCCCGCATGGACCAGAACCCCCCTACCCCATGGGTCTCCAGGCCCTGGGTGGCAATGGGGACCCTTCTGCGGATTCATCTGCCTGCCTGTCCCCATGCTTGGGGTGTGCTCCCTTCAGGGCCGGCATTTGCAGAGCCCACCAGCCCCATCCCCTCCCTGGCAGCATGTGGGGCGCCTGGGCCCATACATGCCAAGGTGGGAGCCGGCTATAAATGGCACCGGGGCATCAGCAATCCCATTACCAGGGAAGTAGCTCGGTGCAGGAGCAGGCTATCAGGGAGAGAGGATGACGATGAGGCTAACGAGGCGGAAGCCAGCAATGGAGCTGGAGCAGCCATCTCCCTCCCCGGTGAGTGGCCCCAGCCTGGCACTTGGCCCCACAGCCCCTCACCGTCTTATTGGGCCAGTTGTACTTCTCAAAGACGTCCTGCACCCGGTCCTCGCCGCCATCCGTGAACATCATGATCATCTTGTTGCAGTTGGCACGCGTTATGTTGGACTGCGGGGCAGAGAGACGGCGCCTGAGGCCAGACCCAGAGCGAGCGGTGCCAGGCGCGGGGTGGGATGCGGCTGGGAGCGGGGCTGGATGCGGCCGCAAACCCCGGTGGGCCAGGAGGACTAACCCCAACCCATCTCTTTTCCCCGGCCTGTTTCTCCAGGGTGAGGGTGTCCAGGGTGAACGGGCAGGAGGAGGGATGCTCTCTGCTTGGAAATGATGCTGTGGCTATTGCTGCTCGGCACCTAATAGCGCCATTCATCTTTATTTTGGCTCTGGCATGGTGTCTGGCTGGATCCAGCCCCCTCCGCCCAGTCCTGCTAACTTTTAATAACCCAGAGGGGCAGCAGCTCCAGCAAAACCTCGGCTACAGCATGCTAGCGGGTGGGATGTCCCCTCCATGGCATTGCAAGGGAGGACAAGGAGCCCTCTGCATGTCAAAGCCCCAGGCACGGGGCAGCAGCTGGGTGCATGGAGCCCTCCCATCCCCCCCAGCACCCATGGGTGCCCTCTGCCCACCCCCCCAGTCCCCAGCCCGGCCCCCAGCTCACGTTTTGCAGCTGGTCGAAGGCGTACTCAAAGCCAGCCTTGTAGTCCGTCGTGCCCTTGGCCACCATCCCCTGCACGTCCTCCTTGAAGACCTTCTTGTTCCGGATGTTGGCCTGCACCAGGTGCTTGAAGCACGACACCGGCTTTGCCTTCTCGTTGAACTGGGAGGCAAAAAGGAGGGGAGCGGTTTGCAGAAAGGGGACCCAAAGGCAGCCCCCCGCGGGCACAAACCGCCCACCACGCTCAGCTCCCATGGGCGGGAGGTGGCTGGAGCATCCCATGTCCCACGTCCCAGGGATGGCGGATGCCGAGACCGGGGCTTGGCTCGGGTCAAACCCAGCACTGAGCCGCCCGGCACGGCTCCGATGCCTCCCTCCCCTTCCCGG
>NW_009649934.1:1828432-1830478 GCF_000708025.1 Charadrius vociferus
ATCAGGTGCTGCCTCTTGCTTACGGCTTCATTTGCTGGCAATAGGGCCCATTCATTAGGGGAGCAGCGATCCAGCTAACGGAGCCAGGCCAGACACGTTAATTAGCGCCGGCGTGTTTGCGGCCAGACAGGGCCGGCCGGCATGGGCTGGGTGCCCAGCGATGCACAGATGTGGTGGCACAGCCACCGTGCTGCGTGAGGTCACGGGCTGGTGACATCGTCACGGGGGGCATGATGTCACTGCCTGGTGATGGACAGAAGGTGGCGGGTTGGGATCACCCCGGGAGCATCTCTGCCAAACACCCTGTGATGGAGGTGGCTTTCGTTCGCCACCACTAATGGCCGAACCCTGAGCAGACCCTTCCTTGCTGAGGTGCAGGTGGGCGGTTAAGAAGAAGAAAAAGGCATTTCTCTCTCTGCAGAACCACTGGCCAGGTGGGTCTGGGGGCAGAGGGCTCCTGCAGTGGGGAGCCGGGTGCTGCCAGGGGGGCACAGCCCAGCTGCCTGCCCCACGGCACTCACCGAGGCCACATTGACGTAGTCATCATCTGAGAGGGTGTCCAGCATCTCATAGACCGAGGTCTTCATCAGCTTGAGGGTGAGGCCGCTCACGCTGCCACTCCTGGCAGGAAAGAAGGGTGCTGGGGGCTTGGCAGCGAGGGGGCACGGGGTTCCCCGCCAGCACTGTCCCACACAGCTTCTCCAGGGCCACTGGTGGGACAGTGGCTCCCCGGCAAGACGTGCCCTCGCTCAGCCCAGCCACAGCCCCCACTCATGTACTCACACGTCCACAATGATGACCATGTCCTTCGGGGAGGAGGCGCCTTGGATGTACCTGTGGGGCGCAGAGCGGGGTCAGCGGGCTTGACTCATTTTTGGGGGGGACCCCGACCCTGCTGGACATAGTCCAAGAGCCAAGCTCTGCCGGGGCACGTGGCCGGGGAGCCGTGCCGAGAGCACCCGCGTGCCCGTGGCTGCGGTCACCCTGCGGCGAGGAGCAAGGACAAGGCGGCGGCAGGCAAGCAGAGGCGAGGATGCGGCGCAGCACGGCAGACTGCCAGCGACCCGCCGCTCGGTACCGTATCGGCCTAATGAGCTCTAAATGCTAAACTCTTCCATCATCGCAGGCCCTTTTCTGCGCGCTGATTATGCTGACACACACATCCATATTAAGATGCTATTTACCCCCCTGGTAGCTTCAAAGGCCAGGCTGATTAGGTTATTTTTAGCAACGAGGAAGAAAAATAATAACACTACGTAAATCCTCCCGCCTGAAAACAATTAGGGAACCCTTCCTCACCCCTCGAAGCACCCGCTCCTGGCCCCGCTGTGCCATCCTGAGTGGGACAGAGCCAGCACGGTGCTGAGCACCCGTCCCGGCAACGGCCAGGGACAGCCCAGCCTTGCCGCCCCACTGCGTGGGGCCCGATCCTGCCACCGCTGAAGTCCAAGGGAGCCTCATCATTGGCTTGATCAGGATGCGAATTAATTAGTGTGTTATTAGTATCAATTACTCACCATTACTGGGGAGGACCGGGGAAGGGGCAGGCTCTGATTGCTAATCCCAGGTCCTGATGTTCCCTAATTACAAGTGATTACCCGGGCGGGATGCTGGCATGCTGGCACATGGGACCCTCCTGGCATGGCTGCCACATCCCCCTAAACCCCCCCCCATGCTCCTGCTGGGGTGCAGGATGTGCAGGCAGCTGCCTGCGGGCTTCCTGATGACTGGCGTGCTCCGGGGGGTCTCGGTGCCTGCCCCGCTTCACTGGGGCTGGGCTGCTGGTGCGGCGAGGAGCCCAACTAAGATGCTGCCCATAATGGGTTGTGGCAGCGCATCCATCTCCGGCTGCCCTGCTCAGATGAATACCCCGGGCTCCGCGGGAGAAGGCTGTGGTTAATAGTGCCATTCATCAAGGGAGGGGAAGGCAGGCGAGCGGTGCCGGCCGCCCTGCTGAGGCTGCCAGTGGGACCGTGGCCCCTGCCGGGCCCGGCGGTGGTGCGGGGAGGGCTGTGGGCGGCACCGGAACCCAGCATGAGCGCCGGA
>NW_009649934.1:1830663-1831759 GCF_000708025.1 Charadrius vociferus
CCCCCGAAACAGCCTGCCAGTCCCCCCTCTGCCAATAACCTGCACAGACTCCGTGGCAGAGAACAGTTAATAATTAATGTGGAGCAATCAAAGACAATTAACCATAGTAGCAGGGCCATTAATTTTCTGACAAGGAGCGGGGGCAGCTCCCGGCGCGGGCAGGGGGACGGGCAGGGGGTGCTCCCCTGGGATACACGGCTCCCCAGGCACGTGCCGGAGACTGGTGCCTGCTTTTATCCGTGCCCACGTTTTGAGGCAGCAACCGTGGGCAGGGTGGGACCGCAGCTCCCCCAGCTGCATGACAATTACCAGCTGATAATTAGCGCTGCCAAGCCGGCACCTCTACCTGGGCTAAGGGGAAGAGATTCAATCCTGCCTCGCTCCGTGTGTGGCTAAATGGCCGCTTGCAGCTATCGCTTAACCACAGCCTGGCACTGCCTGCCCGATTCCCTCTCCATCCTCCTGGCTCCCGGACTCCGAGAGCCAGTTGTTTTCCCGTTTGGATGGGAATGCTGGCCGGGACTGAAGGCCAGCAGCCGCGGCTGCAGGTGGGACCAGGACGAAGGGCAGCTCTGCGTGCTTGATCTGTATCCAAGGATTTATCTCTCCGTCCCACTCTGCCTTCCCGGGAAGAGGGGAGGGAAGCAGGAGCTGAGAGATGCAGCCTGGATGCCCGTGCCCGTATTACAGTGTCTGTTTGCCAAAGCCAGCCATGTGTGAAATGAAAAGGGGAGGGAGCTGGCTGCTCCTGGCTGGGAATGGCCGGCAAAGGGACCCCCCCATCCCACCTGGTTCCCCCTTACCAGGGCCGCCTGCGCACGTCGTAGAGGTCGATCTTATTGGGGGCTCTCCACGGAGTGGCTGCGGGGGGAAGGCAGGCGATAAGTGAGGTAGGGCTGTCATGGGGTGGGTACAGGGGGACACGCGGGACAGGGCAGAGGGATGCCCACGGCCAAGGAAGCGGTAGGCTCCGGCGGGGAGCTCACACCAATGGGCTTTGGCACAGTACAGTTACATGCGCCAGGTGCCCCCCAGGGGATGCTCAATCGCATCTCACGGTGAGAAGAGCCCAGGATGCCCTTGGCCAGGCCCCCAC
>NW_009649934.1:1832482-1845619 GCF_000708025.1 Charadrius vociferus
GCACGAGGCCGGCTGGCCAGTGTGGAGGCTGCCTTAGGGACAGCGGGAGCTCCCCACGCTCACGGGGCCCTTTGGGGTACCCCAAATGCCATGGGTGCCCTGGGCAGGTGCCATGGTGTCCCCCAGCAGCCCATGCTGGGCCACCCCAGGACCACCGTGTGGAGGAGCCAGCGGTGCTACTGCCGGCCGGAGCAGGTAGCCAGCAGCACCCCGAGGCCAGGCACTGCTCCCTCCTGGGGGACTCCCAATGCATTTTTGGGGTGCAAGAGCTCTCTCGAGCAGCCCCTCTCTTCGGCATTGGGCAGAGCAACCGGTGTAGTGCTGCAGGGGAGCTGCCATGCGTTTGGTGAGTACATTTAGCTCTCCTAAGGCTTCCTCCCACACTTGTCCCTCCTCGAAACACTGTCATCACCCATTCAAGCCTTCACCACGGCCCCGAGGCACTGGTGGGACACGGGCAGGTGAATCCCAGGTCCCTCCATCCCAACACCACCGCTGAAGAAGACTTCTTCCCTCGGGCGGCTGTGCCTTCAAACCGCGATTTACTCAGTGCCTCCCCAGCCGTTTCTCAGCACTGTGCCTGCGCACGGCACTGTTATCTGGGCATTTAGGATGATTTCTTGTTTGGCTCTCTCACAGTACTTTTTTTTTTCCCAGGAGAAGGGGCTGCGAGCAGGCTGCCAGGCTCCTGCCCGCAGGGAGCAGCCCCGGGCAGCGCTGCTGGCACCGTGCTGGGCACCGACAAATCCCCGGCAGCCCCGGCAGTGCCCACACCCCCAGTCCCTCGGGACCTGTCAGCCACACCAGGCTCGTGACAAATGCACACAAACACAGCCCTTGTATCGTCCCCGAGCACGAACGGAGACCCTGTATATGAATGTAGCCCCCATATCATCCCTGCGAACAAACACAGCCCCTATACCCTCCCTGCACACAAACACAGCCCGTATACCCTCCCTGTGCACAAATGCAGCCCCTACACATTCCCTGTGCATGAATTTAGCCCCCATATCATCCCTGTAAACACAGTCCCTGTACCATCCCTGCAAACAAACTCAGCCCCTATACATCCCTCTGCACAACAGCCGCCCCTATACCCTCCCTGCGAACATACAGAGCTCCTATACCACCCCCACACGTGAACGCAGCTGCTGTAATCATCCCTGCACATCGCTGCGGTCTCTATACCATCCTTGCACGTGAACACGGCCCCTGTACCATCCCTGTGCGTGAATGCAGCCCCGACACCCTCCCTGCGCACAAACACAGCCCCTACACCCTCCTCCTGCGCGGAGTGATGAGCTGTGGCTCATCGGGTGGGATGCTGTGCCTGAGGTCGAGATGGCTCCTGTCCCCCTTGGTCAAGGTCAGAGCTGCCAGCCCCCCCCAGTGACATCCCTGTCCCTGTCCCCATCTTGTCTCTGTCCCCATCAGGGTGAGCCCAGCCCCGCCCCGCTAGCGAGCGATGGCAGATTTAATTAAAAACGGCACAGTAAATAAAACACATATAGGATGTAATTTGTGTGTGTAGTGAGGGGTGACGGCGGAGGGCGTCTCCGCAGCAGTTTAATTAGCGTGCCAGGCAGCGATAGCGCCTCTCTGCCAGGTCCCACCGGGGAGACGCTCCCTGCCCACGGCTCTGCGGGGACCGGCCATGCTCGCCGGCGTCCCCAGCAGGGATGGGCACACAGGAGGCCCCGTGCCCGCACCCCAAACTCGCTCTCTGGGGTGCAGTGACTGAGCGCCCTACCCTGCACCTCGGCTTTTCGGAGCACCGTGGCGCTGCTGGGCAGGGTCTGATCCCTGCGCCCACACACCGCTGTGCCTGTGGCCATAGCCCGTTCCCCCCCTGGGATCCCCCACTGCCCCGTCCCCTCTCCAGCATCCCTCTCCGCATGGGGATGAGTCCATGGAGCACGTTAATCTCCCATTTGCTCTCATCCCACGGTGAGTGGGGTGATTTACGCGGCCGTGGCAGGGCATCAGCCGCAGCGTCGGCTGGAGAGCAGGGGTGAGGGGTAATGAATATTTCATGCCGTGCAGCCCACCCCGCTTGCTCGCCCGCCCCCCGCTCGCCCGATGTGCTTCATTAGCTGCCTGGTCTGCGCTAGCCGGGTAATAAAACTAATTGCAAATTTCTAATCCACTGCCGCTGCTGCCGCCACGGTGAAATCATCACACCGATGCAGCTCTGAGTGCGGCCGTGCCGGTAGCAACCCCGTGTACTGAGAAAGCCCCACTTGGGGCAGGAATGTGAGCTCAGCCTCCGGCACAGCTGTGACCACGCGGGAGCCCTCGGCAAGTGCCACCAAGACAAGAGGAAGCAGGGACGGTGGTGCCCTCGGCAGTGTGGGGCAACAAGGGGTGTCCCCCAACAGCAGGGTCTGGGGCTGGGCGCAGGATGCGGCCCGTGGGTGCTGGAGGATGACCTCCAGCCAGGAGCGGTCCCCAGCTCAGTGCAGAGCAGCCACTAGAGGGAAATGGAGACCGACTTGTCACCATGTGCCACCACAGCAGGGCCAGATAGGAGAGAGCTCTGGAAGCTCAGGGACTGTGTCACCTCCCAGTGGGGACTGAAAGCTGGTGTGGCACGTCCTATCCCATCCATCCGTCCATCCATCTGTCTGCCCATCCCTCCCTGCTCGCTCCCGGGCTGGCCCACCGACCCGGTCCCCCTTTCTGGGGCAGCCCGTGCCCTCTGATTGCACCGTCCGGCAATCACCCTCGCTGCTTTCCTGCAGGATTTCAGCTGCTCTTCCTCCCTTTTCATACCCTCAGCAACCCGAAAACAGCGAGGAAGCATCCCTGCTTCCCCCTCTCCCACCCCTCAGCCCCGTCTCGCTCCCTTCGACGAGCTGGGAGTTGCTGTGTCTGTAATTGCTCCTGCACAGAGCTGCTCTGTCCCTCTGATCATCTCCGGCGCCCGCTTTGAACCTCCTCGAGCTTCGCTGAGCATTTCTGCGGGGAGGATCACAGCCGTGTGGGCGCAGCCGAGCTTCACCCTGTTGCCATCATTATCAGCTCTCCTTTGCTCTCCATCCCTTCCCTAATAATCCCTAACCCCCGATTTGCCTCTTTGGCCCATGCTTGAGGGTCCCCGGGGAGGGACATGCTGTCACCTCTGTCCTGAACATGGTGACTTTGCCTTTTCTCAGTGCCGTCCTAGCATCGAGACCCAGCTGGGGCAACCCCGGGGTGGTGGTCCCTGGGGCTGCGGCACCCTGAGCCGGAGAGGTGGAGGCTGAGCCCGGCCCGGCAGCGCAGAGTGGAGCGGAGCGGGTGAGGAGGGTCACTCACAGCCTTTGTAGATGTCCGTGGGGATCTGCACGGCAGCGTACGAATAGTTAACTTTGGTCTTGAAGTTGGCATCATCGGTGAACTCCAGCTTCAAGGAGTTGGACTTCTCCCTCTCGATCTCTTCTCCGTCGGGATCATCCTGAGGGAAGGAGCAGAGCACACGGGGTCACCCACGGGTGTCAGACCTGGATGGCATGCCAGGAACGCCACCGCCCAAATCCCACCACCATATGTGCCCCTGCAGAGACCAGCAGTGCCGGCTCTCACCCCAGATTTGGCCCATAGCCCACGCCAGTCCCGGCGGCGCAGGGGAGCGGGTGCCGGGAGCCAGTGGGCAGGAAGGCGAGCACCGGTTACCCTCGCCTCTCCGGCTTTGGTAGCACGGCAGGTATTAAATCAGACAAAAAAAATACCAACCCCAAACCAAAAAAAAAAAAAAAGCCTTGAAAATCAATTAGCAGCAAAAGGCAACTATCAAAGAACAAATTAAAATGGAGCGCAGCTTAGCGCTCTGTCAATAAGCAATGCAAACAATATTTAATTATGGTGGAGAGATGGTGAATTCCCCACTGCTGGCGCTGGAACACACTCCTTCGCCTTCCCAGCCCTCCTCTCCCTTCCCGGGGCCCTGCTGCCAGTACGGTACTGGTACCAGGGGTAACACAGAGCTGGGGAAATAGCCTCCACCATCCCACCGGGAGCAAAGACACCCGGGAGACGGTGCCGGCTCCGAGCTGCCGCATCCCTGCCACGGGTCCTGTGGCCGGGGAAGGCTGTTTGCAGCTGGCTGTGAGATGCTCGGGGTCGGGAGGAGGATGCGGCAGCACCCTCCCTTTGTGCCCCCGGAGCTACATCCCCGCTGAAGAGGGGCAGAGACGCGGAGCTGCCTGCCCCATCCACGGGCAGGGACAGGCAGCACAGGCGCAGGGACGTGCCAAGCCCAAGCTGGGGCACAGGACGGCTCCGGCCACCTTCCCCTGGTTCTGGCTGCTGGAGCCAAAGGCGAAGGGGGTGTGCAGCAGCGGATTCGGCTGCCAAGCTGCCTGGCGAGGGAGCGAATTCCCCTTGAGAAGCAGCTCAGTGCCTCTCCCTTTGTGCCTCCTCCCGAGTGAAGTGCCTATCTCGGGGCCCGTGTAAGGCCGTCTGATTGCGGTGGCAGAGATCAGCCCCGCGGAAACGACAGTGGACGTGACTGGAAGCGCGAGCAGCTCCAGCCAGGGCTCGTGCGGTGCCGTGCTGGGAATGGTCGCCCTGAGGGACGCTCCATGCCATCCCGCGGCAAAGCACCCCACTCCAGCAGGGCTGAGGGGTAGGGGACGGTCCCATCCTGCTGTCCTCCGTGTCCCAGCGTCAGCAGCTCTCCCACCAGCCAGGCTCCTCGCGACAAAACCCAGGGAACAAAAGATCTGAATTTCTCATGGGAAAAGACATATATTTAAAGGAAAATGATGTGTTTGGAAAATAAACTATGAAGCCAATTTAAAACCCATCCTGGCCTCCTCCCCATTCCCTCTCTGCAGATAACACAGAGAGATGCCACCTCCCCTCCCACCAGCTCCGTCCGGCCACCAAGGCAGTGACATTTCCCTGACATTGTGAGGGGTGGCCAAACCATTTGCCACAGCTCGGGAGAATAACAGGATTGATATGCAAGGTTTGGGATTTAATTCCAGCCGATGGATTGCGAGCGTAAACACGCTGCCGAGCCGACCCTGGCGCGGGGGCTCCAGCCGCCCAGGAAGATGCTGAACTCAATTACAGCCGCAGTCGCCAAGCAGGAGGCGGGCAAGGACCGTCCCCACCTCCCCCGAGCCATGTTGCCAAGATCGAAATACAGATTACGCTCTCAATTTCATGTAAATTCAGAGAAAAGGCACAAAACCGACTGCTGGAACCCTGCAAAGCAGCGATGCTGAAGCAGAGACGGCACCCCAGCTGCGTGCTGGGCCGTGGGCTGTCTGGAGAGCAGAGCCGGCCCTGAGCCTGCCATCAATGTGGGGCTCAGCTCTCTGGGGGAAAGTGGTTGCACACACAAGAGTTTGTCCCTGCCAACCTCTCTGAGCACCAGACGGTGATTTAGAGGCGCCTGCTGAGAACAGGCTTTAGAGGAGATACAGCAGTGGCCCCGAGGGCACCTGCAGCACCAAAAACTCTGCTTTGACACTAAAACCCTTTTTTTCCTGAGCCCAGCAAAGTCCTGGGGACACCTCCCTGTCCCTCTCCATCCCAAATCGGTGGGGCACCCTGCCTGGGTCCGGCCCATCCACTGCCCCCACCACCGCCAGCAGCCGGGAAAATCCAGCCCTCCCTGTTTCCCCCAGGCTGGCATGGTTATTCCCCACTTCACCGGAGCTGGAACAACTGTATATAATTACCACTCCTCTGTTTATCATTATTCCGTTATATCACCCACTTCTGAGGGGCTAATTTGTATTCTGCCAGGTCGGGCGCTGTCTGGCTGCTCTCATTCATGTAGCTGTAAAGAGGCATATGTATAGATCTCGGAGACAAATATACAGCTATCTATACGTAGGACACTTCATGCATCACTGACACCTATATGGCAAACAGACCTGAGGAAAGAGCTGATGTTATCTGAGCTATGTTTATCCTTTATCCACAAATCTCCCGACCTCAACAGAGTTATTCCTGTTTAAGCCAGGCTGAATTTGGCCCCTGAAACGGGGTAATTTCCAGCCGGATGAAGGCAGGCAAAGCAGTCACCAGCCCAGGCAGCGATGGAAGCGTCTTGGTGCTAGGCTGGGGCTACAAGGAGCCACCTTGGGATGGCCAGAGGAAGAAATTGTGCATTAAATTTATATTAGAGCAAAGGAGAAGATGATTCAAGTTCTCCTGGATTTACACCGGTGTAACTGCGAGCATCTCAGCAGGCCCCCAGCCAGATTTTGCGGCGTTTCTCACCATCACACTTCAAAAGAACTTGGAAACATCTATTTATCTGTTACAATATGTACAGCGTAACACAAATAGATGCTACGGTTTGAATATATTATTTGCTACACACCATTAGAAATCGACTCCATGGCAATATATCAATATTATACGTATTTATTGCTTCAGCAAGAAATCATTGTGCCCTGAGAGCCTTTGCCATCTTCAGCGCTTTAGCAGCTGGGTTGCCGGTCACAACATTTTCTCTTGAGTCTCTCAAAATGACAGACAGAGGGGAAAACCCAGAGATGCCCCAACACCCAGTAAGCACCAGTGGCACCACCCAACAGCTTTACTGGGGGCTGCCACGCTCTCGGCGAGTACCTGCCCTCCATCGCCTCCAGGCCCACGGGCACAAGGACTACCAGGGGGTCCCCACCAGTGACGGGGTTTGGAGCTGCGGATGGAGCCGGGGATGTGACCTGGCGCGGCAGCGATGCCTCGGCCAGGCAGCTCCCGCGGATGCAGACACCCCCGTTCATTGCTCATCTCCATGGGAACGAGCCATCGCAGCTAATGATGACTGCTTAAATGGCAGCACCGATGACAAACGCGGGGCTGATGTGGCGAGCGGCGCAGGTGGCTGCCCTGGCATGTCGGCTGGGGTTTCGCAGCTCCGGACCAGCTGGGTAGCCACAGCCTCCTCCTGCGGTGCTCCTCCCGCTACCCCCGGCACCAGCAGAGCTCCTGCGAGCCACAGCACACCGACAGCATCCCTGCACCCCACCCCCTGCCCTTCACACGCCCAATCAAGACTATATCACACACTATCCCAACACATCCTTTTAATTTTCCCAGGAAGATGCTAAGTGTGGAAAAGACAGCGAAATATTCATATCAACACGCCGTCATTGCTACTAATAATGAATATAAATGCCAGCCCCCAGCACACGGCTGAGAAAATCCAGGCCCGTGCAATAGGGCTCTTTCTTAAATATCTCAGCTTTTCCTGAAATGCAGCAATTTAATGCCGGGGAGGGAGACAGTGTGTTCTCCAGCCACGTTCCCGCTTTTATAGCAGCCCTGGTTATAAATAACAATCAGCTTCTCCCGCCAGCCTGCTCCCCTATCCCCCTTCGCTTTTTTTAATCTTTGCCAAAGGTACTGTTTAGAGATCTTTCTAGACCATTTATTTTTAAATTACCAGCCAGAGGAGAGAAGAAGGGAAAAAAAAGAAAAAAAGAAAAAAGAAAAAAGGCAAAAGAAAGAAACTTCTGGGGCTGATAGCTTATCGGGAGGAAATCCAAATGTCACATTAGTTGAGAAAGTTGGAAGATTAAATTTTCCAACACCCTTCATCTGCTGCTGACATTTAGGGGCTTTTTTTTTTTCCCCTCCTCCCTCTCCTCGCCACATCTCCCATGCAGGGTGAGCAGCGCGGCCCCCCCTGCCTGCAGCCGGCACCGGTGCTGGGCTCTCCCCTGCGCCGCAGGGTGCTGAGGCTGGTGTGCAGCCTCCCGCCGCCGGCCCCTCGCTCCCAGGGACCTCCAGCAGGCGGGTGGGTGCCGCGGGGCTGACCTTGGGGTGAGCAGCACCTTCACCTGCAAACTGCGTGCCTACAGAGGAGGAGAAGCCATGATGTTCACTTCGGAGGGGGAAAAAAACGACACGACCCCATTTCTCCTCCTCGCATCAGCCCTGCGTCCTGCAGAGAGGATGGGGACAAGGACCAGGGCTTGCACGGATGTCCCCAGGCCCTGATGGATGCTGTACTGCCACCGGGTACATCTCTCCAACCATGGGAGGAGCAGCAACAGCGAAAACTCTCGTCCGCCACTTTACAGCCTGGGAACCAACAGCTAATGGCTGATGCAAAGCAGAACATGAAGTCCGTAACGTGGTCCTCCAGCCAGGACCTGGGCAAGGCTCCATCAGCTCCCACCAGAGAACGGCACAACCCAGGGGATTTTGGCCTCAGCTGTGACTTAAGCATCATCCCCTGCCATAAACACAGTACTAAAGATGGAAAATCACTTTATTTCTGTGTTGTTCTCCATGTGATACCCAACTAAGAGCGTCTGCTGACTTGAACGCTTGTCCCCAAATAAACCCCACAGCCCTTGCTAGCGGGGAAAGGTGAAAACTTCGCTTCTGCAAACATTTTGAGAGCCTTGGGGACCCCAGGAAAATTTTCTGATGTTCCCATTTGTTCAAAACCACTTGGAAATCCAAAATCTGTTTAGGAAGATAGCGGAGCTGAGGTGCAAGCAAAATGAATAGGAAGCTCATTTCTTTCTTGCCGTAGTTAAAGCCGGCATAAGGCTTGTGAATAAGCCCCAGTTATGTTGAATAGGCATTGTCCATCAGAACTAACTCCATTTCAGCAAGATCCTGCTCAATTTAAATATAAAAATTGAAGCTAAATAAAGAAAAGACGGAAAGAGCGCTATTTAGTTCCATTCAGACCTTCAGGTATCATCTCCCTCCTTTTTTATTTCAGCATCACCTTTTGTCTCCATTATTTTTGGCGGAATTAAATTTGCTGGGATTTCACTGGGAAGCAGCAGTGGTATTGATAGGGAAGCGCCCTCCCTGCTGAACCCACAAAGCTTGGCAAGAAGACCCCCCCCCTCTCCCCCCAATTTTGCTTGATTTTTCCCCAGAGGAGAACTGAAGTCAGTGTGGCCGATGATGGATTTGCAAGGTTGTTGCTTCCCGAGAACCTCCCCTGGGGAAGGGCCGGGGACCAGGGAGCTGAGCCCCACCGTCCCCTGGGACACCGTGCCACACCGTGGTGCGCGGTTTCTCCCCGGTGTCCCGTGTGCCAAGAGGGCTCGACGGCCACAGCTCCGAGGTCGAGATGCCTCCTATTTCCTAATCCTGCCTAACGTAACCAGGATGCTCTCCTCGCTTGTAGAAATATCTAATCCCAAAGCTATCGGCCAGGAGTTGCCAGCTCAGTTTGCTGCTGACACCAGCTGGGCATGGGCAACCAGGACCGGTCAGGATAGCACCAGGCATGGGGATGTCCAGCTTCCCTGTCCCCTGCCCGCGGCAGTGACGACAAAAGCCCTGCCCAGCCCGACGGATGCATCAGTCCTGTTCCTCGGCCCCCTGGGCAGGGAGCTGCACTGCTCCCTGGGCCATCTCCTGCTGCCAGCCAGTTTTTCCTCTGCTTCTATCCAAAATCTGCTTAAATGCATTTTAAGCCCATTAGCTCCATCCTCTCTGGAGCTGCCGTGGAGAGCAGCGCCCTCCCCTTCCTCCTTTGGCTGTCTCCCCCCAGGCTGGGGAAGGACAGGAGACATCTCCTGCTCTGAAGGAGCGGGACCCTGAGCAGGGAGACCTGCTCGGGAAAGGAAGGGCCCTCCCCTTGGGTCACAGCACCTACCCGACCTCTCCCTTCCACCTCCCGGGCTCTCTGTGGCTGCGGCTTCCCCTGCCGAGGAGCCCTCCTGCTGCCACCACCTAGGGACAATGGCACCAGAGGTTTGACAGTAACTGCGTTGAAGGCATCCATCCACCGCTCCAGCCTGCCCCCGGCTCTGCTCTGGGGCATCACCTCCACGGCGGGGTGAGGGCAGAGCTGGAGCTCGGCACAGGGTGCAGCGCCCGAGCTGGTGGCACCCCATCAAGCCCGCATCCTCCCCTCCCCTCTCCACAGGGCCTTCTGAAGGCTTGTGGGGTCACCTGAGCGTTATTTTTGGATGAAGCCATGTGGTTTGCAAGCAGTTTGCTGCCAACACCAAATGCCGCCGCTCCTCTCCTCCTGCTGTGGCACCATCCCCAATGGCACAGTTGCTGCCAGAGCTGCCTCGGAGCAAGGACCAGTCCTGGGGCACCAGTGCTGGCTGGGATTGTCCCCAAGTCCCACCCCGCTCTGCTCCAGGCTCCTGGCCAGCTCCGAGGACACCGCAATGCGCCCACTCCTCAGTGGCCCTGCGCCGAGGGCATTACCAACCCGGCGAGTCCCTATTTTGGAAGGATGCCATGGCACAACGTATGAGCCAGGTGACCTTCCAGCAAAGTGGGGTGCCGCAGGGCAGCAGCCATTGCCAGCGGAGCGCCCTTCGCCCACGTCGTGGCACCTGAGTGCCGTCACCGTCACCGTGCGGAGGAGCCGGCGAATGCCAGCCCCCTCGGGAACGCCGGGAGAGCGGAGCTGTCGGGTCTGTATTTAAAGCACTGATTGCCAGAAATCACAGGACGGCTGTGCCGGGAGGGGGGCAGAGAATTAGATTCAGTCTCTAATTAAAGGTTCGCTCTTCATTTGAATTTCAGATGCCAGCTTTAATTTTAGAAACTTTTGCAGGCAGCGGAGCGACCTGCCCACCTGCCTGCTGCTGGGCCCGGCACCGGCGGACAGATGCCACCATGGCTCGGCTCGGGGGGACACGGCTGCACAGCGGGCACTCGCTGCCCTCCGCAGAGACTCGTTATGGCAGCGGTAACGAACACTGTGCCATGCCCCGCTGGTGTGGTGCTGGAACAGCCCTGGCGAGGGGCTCAGCGCTGAGCTGGGCTGGTGACTGTGCCGGTGGCACAGCGGGGACGGTACTCACGTATTCGGTGTCAGCCTTGGAGTCGTAGTACTCAATGTCTTCCTCCTGCAGAGAAAAGGGAGAGCTGAGTTAGTACCAGACAAGGATGGCAGAGGGGTCCCTCCCCTTTAGTCATCCCCTTGGCACCTCCATCATACTGCTGGTAGCCACCACATCGCTGGGGACCAAGCTCTGCCCACCCCATGCTGTCCCTGGGACATGGTTGGGACCCCACATTCCCCTCGTCTGCCCTCCAAGGACCGACCATCGCCTGCCATGCTTCTCTCTGCTCATGGCTGGCGCCCACCCGCCGCCGCGCGGCACAGCCTCCACCATGGCCAAACAGCCCCGTGACGGTGCCACTGGTGTGACCACAGCCTCTGTGCTGCCACCGGGTGTGAGGCTGCACCGTGTCCCCACACCCGGGATGCTTCGGTCCTGCTGCAGGCATCAGGAGCCGCAGGAGAGCCGGGCACAGGCAGCGTGGCAGCAGCCCCATAAGTCGGCAGAGCTCCCCTCCTCACGCGGCAGAAACATGAAAAAGAGCGTCCTTGCTTCAATGGAGAAACACGTATCCTTAATTTGGGGTATTTAGAGCCTATTTAGGCAGAAAGGTCTGCTCAGATTCCTCTTCCCCGCATGTCAGGACGCGAGGCAGCTGATAAAATTCCTAAAGAGGCGATTCAGAGAGCAGCAATGCTGTCACAACAGCATTTCGTGCGCCATCAGAAGGGGTAATTAAAGGGCACTCGGAGACTCTTCTCCGCGTGCCGGGACACGAGCACGATGCAGGCGCACCGGCAGCCGTGGCGGCGCTAACATGTCTGCCACTCAATCAGCCGTCAGCAGCCGCCGCGCAAACCAGCCTTCCGCTCCGCACGCACGGCCAGCGCTTTGGGACGATTGTTGCTGTTATTATTCAACGAGGAAAACAATCTGGGCCCACAACAGAAACCCAGATGAAACCTTAACGGCGCCGACTGCGTCCTCCCAACTCCTGCTCTGCCGCTGCTCTGCGGCACCCAGCCTGGCCACCGGCTCACGCCAAGGCTGGTGGCACTGTGACACTCATCCCAGCCTGGCCATGGGCTTGGGCCAAGGCTGGTGGCACTGTGACACCCAGCCCAGCCTGGCCACGGGCTCGTGCCAGGGAAGGGGACCAGCAGGTCCAAGCAGCTCACTGGGCAGCCGTCCCCACCAGCTCCACCGCCCCAGCCCCACCGGGAGCTGGCAGTCCCTAACCCCTTGCCGGCGTTATCCTCTCACCACAAACCTGCTCCCTCGCGCCGTTTGCTGCTACTGCTTCCCCAGGCTGGTAAGACACCAGAGCACCAAGAGGTGGGAAAGCCCCTGGAGCAGGGATGCTGCTCTCTCAGGGGCACCGGTGACAGGGGGACGCCAGCAGGCTGCGCAGCCGATGTCCCCCCCGGCATGAGGATTGCAAAGGGCAGTTTCAGCATCCTGCTGGGCAGAGGGGACGGTCCCTCCCGTGGGCCCTGCCACTAATCACGCCGATAAGACAGCACCGAGAGGGGAAAGTGGGGAAAAAAAAAAAATCGACGCAGCATCTTCCAATTTCTGCTATTAAAAAGCCTAGTCATTAAGGGAATGTACTTATTAATTATCTGTGATTTGTTGTGAAATGCTGAGGGGTTTACAACAACAAGAAAAGGGGAAAAAAAAGATATTAATTTCTCTTCAGATGCCCTCCCCGCCCCGCTCCCGGCCCCACGCACGCCCCTGCCCCTCACCAGCACTGCCATCTCCCCGGGTCCGTGGCCATCTGCACTTCCTAATTAAAGGAACCCCCGGGAGACCCGTAACACAAACGAGCTAATTTCATGTTTAATGATCTTTAATCAGAAGTGAGTGTGACTAACAACAGCCATCCAGAAGGTGCTTTGTTATTCGTTTTGTCTCCCATTGGCTCCTCCAAAAAGCTTGAATCCCCTCCTACATGTGGTGGCCCCGTTCCTGCGGTGGGGGAGAGGGTGGCGAGGTGATGCTCGGGAAGGAGAACCAGTCCCCTGGTCCTGCTTTCACCGGCTCCAGTGCTCCAATGGCACGGCACGGGGAGCAGACCTCCTGGAAGGACGGCTCTCCCACCAGTTTCCCTAGGGATCACAGAGCGCTTCCCATGCACTTTTTCAAGCCCTGACAACCCCAGGAGCAGCCGAGTGACATCCCGGCCCCACTCCACACCGCGGCTGAGGTTTGCACATGTGAGATGGTGCGCGTGGGATGGTCAGCGTCACCGCGACCCTGGCCCCAGAACATGCCCTGATGCCAGGCTCTGCTCTCCTTGCCACGATCCCACTGATGCCGCAGGGCTTGTGGGATGCAAAGGAGCCTGCGGGAGCTGGCAGGGCATCCACATCCCTGCCATCCAGAGGCTGGGGGGGCCCGG
>NW_009649934.1:1845738-1867448 GCF_000708025.1 Charadrius vociferus
CTGCGACACCGTGCCATCCAGAGCCGGTTGGAGCCAGTGACAATTTATTGCAGGAAGGAGGGACGGAGCGCTCAGAGATGCTCTAGGGAGATGCCAGGGGGTCTCCCAAGAGGCAACACAGGGCCCTACAATTTCCTCTCCCTAATATTTGTTTTTTAAACCATGCTTGCCTTCTTCACGTAATCCTCTCTTCCTCCTCCTCTGGTCCACGTTAAACCCAGCACCCGGTCTGTGTAAATAGCACTGATATTTCTAGAGCCTTTCAGAATAAATACCAATATAGAAAACAAGGGAGTGAAGATGTCGAGGGATTTCAGGGCAAAACATTGCCCCCATCTCTTGCAAACGAGCCTGCAAAAAGCACTTGGTGAAGGGAGGCAGACGCTGGGTAGCTGCTCCTCGATGATGTGTCAACTGCTGCCCATTTTCTCGTGCCGTAATTGCCAAACGGCATCTGCGTAATGGCACTGCAAGCGCCGTGCTGCTGGCGGATAAGCACGGGGTTATTTCAGTCTCCCAAACGCTCAGTGCAAGTTAGGGGGGAGTTCAGTGCAATGGCAGACAAACCCGCAAACGCCGCTGAAGCCATCTCCCGGCCTTCTCTGGCAAAGCCACTGAGCAACCACTATGCCTGCACCAAACCTCTGTGGTCCGGTGTCCCCGGGCAGCCCCTGGCCAGGGCTTGACCCAGGTGGGACCTCCTGAATGGGGCTCCAGGGATGCTGCACGCTGGAGTCTCCCCGGTGACCGCACGTCCTGCTTGTCCCCCTTGAGCCCTCCCCACCAGTCCCGTGCTCCAGTCCTTCACCGATTTTACAGCAAAATGCCACGCAAAAAGCTAATTAATGAAAGCAAGCTGTGAGTGTCTGGAGAGCTGCAAGCTGGAGCCTTGCCAGCAGCTCAAGGGAGGACCCTGCTTCAGCACAGGGGTCCCTGGCCATGCGCCGGCAGACCAGGTTTGAGCCAAAGCCCATGACAAGGAGGAGCACGGGGGGGTCTCAGATGGGTAATGAGGGGGACTCCTCCCACCACCCCCTGCACAGCCTTCTCCAAGAGCGCTCAAATAGGTCTTTTTTTCGCCTAAAACAATTTCAGCAACTAAAAATAACATTGGAAAGGTCAGCGCTCTGCTATCTCGCTGCAGGCCGGTGATGTCAGGACGGAGGGGTGCTGGCCCAAACCTCTGAGTCAGTGGCCTAACGAGGTGGCAATCAAATCACGTCATGCACACAGCTGCCGCTGCCCCAAAAAAGCCTCGGAGCTGCCGGTGGCACATCAGCTCCTTGCTCCAGCCCGTCCAGCCGGAGCACGCAGCCAGCAGGGACAGAGCAGAGAGCCCACGGCTCGCTCTCCCCTTACAGCTTTTCTATAGGACCACCTGAGCTGGCTAATCCTTCTCCCACCGATCTATTGTGCTCCGCAGGATCACTCGAAGTCATCTTGTAAGGGTCACCCTGTTGATGGCGTACCCTGGGGACGCTGCTATTTTGCAGGTAGCTCCCGCAGCACTGCATTGATTTTGGTCCGTCTCAGCCCTCCAGCTGCAGATTTCCTTTCTCCGAGCGGCACGGGTGACCCCTGCGGTCAAGAAACCTCTTTCAAGATTTAATTGGCTCTGGAAAAGCCAAATCCTGCAGTGGTTTGCCTTCCAGGCAGTCAGGAGGAACTCGGAGGGCAGTGGGGAAGATGAGCTGGATCCCAAGCTGGCACCTGCCTGTTTCCTGGCCACTGAATGGGGCTGGTGGCAGGGCCACCATCCCAGCCCGCGGCGTTCTGACGTGGGGACAAGCCAGGTGACCAGGACCTGCACCTGGGCAATTCAGCAGATTGGGAGAGCAAGAGGGAGTTGACGAACCCACACAGCATCGACGGCTGTGCTCACAAGCCCATCTTTCCTCTGCCTTCAGTACTTGTAATGAGCAGTGAATATTTAGGGAGTTCTTCATGTCTCTGAACCATTAAGCACACAGAAATAGCAACAGATTTTGCTTATAGTTGCACCTTTCGTATGGAAGACAGCCTGTAGTGTGTGATGCAGCTCCCGCACCTCCCATTGCACGTCTGTGCCGAGGGCTGGGTGGCATCCGGGGACGAGCAGGGGGACACAGTGCGTTCCCACCGCAGCGTCGCCCCTGCCAAGCCTGCCCGTGGTGGGAGGAGCGGGATGGGACTGGCCGACGGCCATGCCTGAGGACAGGTCCATGCTGGCCAGTTTGCCCTAGCTGGCAGCTGGGGCGGGAGGTCCCAGCTGTGTGAGGACTCACCCCAAGGTCGCCCAGTCCCGCAAGAGGCACAGCAGCCTTCTTGGCTGTGTAACATGGCAAAGAAAGTGTTTCTGCAACAGCTGCCATGGGGCGGTGTGAGGGCCACGGCCAGGGACAGGGTAGCAAAAAGACGGGATGAATTCCTGGGTGAAATTCCTACCTGCAATCACAGCCACTCCTGGCTCTGGGCATCAGAATAGACACATCTGGTAGGGCCCAAACCTTTTATTTCCACCAAGCTAGAGCTATCCTTGTCCATCAGTGTCATGATGAATCCTTCCCCAGTCCCCGGGAAGAGGAAAATATTCATGGTTAGCCCCAGCCACCACGGGCTGTGGGATGGACCCAGGACTGTTCTGGTGCGCACCATGCCTCTCCTGCAGCCCTCGCCAGGTGAGTCCCCTCACATCCCACCCAACGGCAGAGGCCACAAGCATTACACTTTTTTTTTTTTTTTAAAAGCAATTTCCTCCCTCTGCCTCTCTGACAGAGCTGGGGAAATATTTAAGTGACCCGTCAACAGTTTTTTCATCTCCCCGAGAAGATGTTTTATCTGATCATGCCTCACCGGCTGTCCTTCTTTACATGGCATCTCCCATCCGCTCCCGCTCCTTCGAGCCTGCCTCGAACGAGATGCGGCTGCCTCTCCCCCCCGCTGTACCCAGGTACCATGGGGACGCCAGCACCCGTGCAGAGCCAGGTGGGTGCTGGGGACCCCCTGCCCTGCCAGGAACGGGATGGGATGGGATGGGATGGCAGCACCAGGAGGAAAGCCAACAGCACTTGCACCAAACCATCACACCCACGAGACCACCATGGGTATCCCGGCTGTCTTGCAGAGCCGGGCGGGGGGCGTTGAAGGGAGCCCCCTCGAGCCCTGTCCTTGGCTTTTAAGAGGGAACAGCACCAACACGGGGTTTTTGTGAATGATTTTCTTGTTCTGCTTTTCGGCCAGAACAGCTCTACAGCAAGGTTGGTGCTTTAACACAGTAATTCTCCGAGCGTAATGAAAGCTGACATTATATCAAACACAATAAAGACTCTCAGTTGATGGAGATCATTCCTGAACACACAAACCCATTAAACTGAAAAAAAAAAAAATATCAATTCTACACACTTGCCAGCCAAAAGAAAATGTGATTTGTTATCTAAAAGGGGGTTATAAACACAGCTTCAATGCACTTTCTGTGCTGTAATGAAAACTGGGTTTGAAATGGCAAGACGACTGCAAATTAGAGTATTTGATTTTATTTTCTAACTTTTTAGGTAAACCTTCTACAAGGGCAAGTGCAAGGTTATGGTGACGATCTTTCTGTTCTCGGCCGATAAGTAGGATCTGTAATTAAAGGCGGAGAAAAATGAAAGGGGGATAAGGAGCTGGCGTTCGCCCTTCTAACGCCGCTTTGAACACAAAGCCCTGCCTGCTTCGCCGTGGCAAACCCGTAGAAACAGCCGCCGGGGGCCCCGCACGGCGTGGCACGGCCACCGCTGCCACCGCAGACACGCACCGGGCACACCGCGGTGGCGCCGGATGGTGCAGCTGGTTGGCCGGACCCCGCGCCCGTAGGGATGCTGCATCCAGGGCTGTACGGCCGTGGAGGGGCATCCAGCCGCGCTGCCGCATCCCCCCGCTTTATCCCTCACCTTTCTTGGGCGGTCAGGAGCGCAATCTCCGTTATTCCTCCTGTCCTTCCCTATTTGGCAAACAGCGATCCCGTTTTCCCTGGAGTTTCGTTTCTAATGGAGCTTGAAATTATCTGGGCTTTGTTATTTGCTCGCGTGCTCGCAGGCGAGGGGTTATGGATGGAGGCAGCGGCGTGGGGGCTGCCCGTGCTCCCTCTGCCGCCTCCGCACACGCCGCCGCACCCCAAAGCCACCCGTGCTGCGCCCAGCAGTTAAACCCTGCCGCCAGCAGCTCTTACATCCACACCTCAATGCATAGCTATTTTTCTTTCCCAAGGAGAAAGGGCCTGCTGGGCTCTGACCCTTCAAACACCCCTTTCCAGCACCCAAAAGGTGGGGAGAGGCGGGAGGCAGGGGGGGCAGCAGGTGGACGAAGAGGGGAGCTTCCCAGTGCAGCGACGGAAAATGCGGCGAGGAAGAAGGACTGGGAGAAAAACAACAGTAATAAACATTTTATGAAGCAGAAAATGGCTTATAAAGAAGTCAACTTTTAAAGGCAATTTATATAATCCTGCCAAGCGCACATAAATGCGGGGATGGCTCTCTGCAGCGTCGGAGTGTCCCTTAAAGGGACAAATAGCTCCGGCCGCCCCAGCGGACCGACAGGCAGTGATGATGATGCCCTGGGATGCATTTTGCGGCTGGCGGCGCAGATCTGTGCCTTCGATGGCATCCCCCGGGTCAGCGCGGCCTCTGCTCCCACACACCGTGGGTTGCAGCACGCCCAAGCCCCACTGACGGCGCTGGGTCGGGGCTGAAGGTCTGGAAAAGCACTGGAAAACCCAGGAGGAAAGCGAAGCATGCAGTGGGAGAGGAGCTGGGAGAACACGGAGCCAGCTGGGGTGCCTGACGTGCAGCACGGCGGCTTGTCAGCGCGGATGGATACAAAGGATGGCAGCAAAAACCTCCCCAGGACCTTCCTGCGCTTTTATAGGTACATTTTGCAGGTGTCTCGCCCGAGCGGGGTCGCAAACAGAGGATGTAAAGCTAGCAAACAGCATCGCCGTGCGGGCTGCAGCCCTGGCACCTCCACCTGCCGCCAGGGATGGTCAGCATCGCTGACATGGTGGGGGGACACGGCTGGGGACATCAGGAGCAGGGGGACAGCCCTGATGGGCCTTGACGGACAGACCCCCATGGCTCTGCGCAGAGCGGAGCCGGCCTGTGCCGGTGGACCCCCTGCAGAGCCCTGGATGCAAATCTGGAGGCCAGAAGCTTCTCACTGGGAAAACTGGTCGGCCAAGCCGCTGCAAACTGGGAGCTTTTTGTGGTCTCTTATTGAGCCAGTGCCAGGTGGTCCCAGTGCCCCATGGTGGGAGCCTGCCCTGTGGCAAGAGCACCCAGCTCCCGCCTTCCTGGGGCTCTCTGAGCCTTCGCCGGTGGGTGAACCTGCATCCCCAAGAGACCCTCGCTGCGCAGGTGGGGAAGGGCATGGCCTGTCCCCCCTCCAAATCACCACGGGTGATACGACAGCCCCGTGCCGCAGCCTGCCCTGACGCCCACCCATCCCTGCCCACCGTGCCACCCCGAGCAGCCACCCAGCTCTGGGGTGAAATGAGCCACAGGGACAACGTGAGGGGGGTATCCTGGTGCCATTGCACCAGGGACCTCGGGGCTAAGAGTGCTTTTGGCCAAGCAAAGTGCTCTGGGGACACAGGGGGACATGGCCCTGGCTTGGCCTGGCCAGGAGATGGGGGCGGGGGGGGCTGAGGGTGGGCGAGGACAAGAAGCAGGCATGGGGCAGCAGAGCACGGGGCAAGAGAAGCGTTTTAGGAAGGGAGAAGCACTTTGCAAAGCCCCCCCGAGGCGGGAGGCTGAGCTCAATCCCTTTGGCAACGCCAGCACGGCAGGTGTGCAGCTGGGCAAGGCGGGAAAAAAAAAAAGGAGAAAAGAAGAAACTTCCCCTGTAGAGCTGGGTCATGAGCGGCCACTGGCAGCGGCCTCCCAGCCGCTCGGGTTCCTGCTCCTGTTTCCTTTTCCCCCGGACTTCCATAGCAACCCATCTGCGGCGAGGTTTAATGGGGCTGCCATTAGCACTAATGCAGCGCAAACACTCAGCATCTGCCGGCGCGCCTTCGGATGGAAACACAAAAATAACCGCGCTCGCTGCAATCTATCATCGACTCCGGCGCGAGGTTAGGACGCGACACGCCGGGAGAGGAGGGGAGAGCTGCGGCCAGAAGGAAAAAGCCGCTCAGTAGGGGAGGGAGGAGAGGAGGAGCTGGAGATGCTGCGCTGCCGTCTTCCGTGCCTGATGCCTGTGCCAGCACCGGCAACAAGCCGGGGGCGGCAGCAGAGCCGGTGTCACGGTGCTGCCACACAGGTCTGACCGTGCCCTGCCGTTTTATGGCCGAAGGATGGCAAAAGGAGGCTGAACGCTGGCAGCAAGAGCCATTTACGCAGCCCCTCCATCCCTCTGCTCTGCCTGGGAACCAGGGCTGGCGCAGGCAGGGCTGGCGCAGGCAGGGCTGCCTGCTGGGGGGAGAGCAAAAGCCCATCACCCCGGGTGCCGTGCGCAGAGCCGGACCAGTCCATCAAGTGTCCCAGCCGGGTCTGGGCTGTCCTGATAAAAGCTGCGGCAAGCTCTGCGGTGACGCATCGCTGCACATTGTTTCTGGGTGACTCGCTCCTAATTACCTTGATTAAGTGGTTGCAAACAGTGCTATTAAAAATATTTTTTCTACGAAAGTGGATTTCTGAAAGGTTTGTGCCATGAATGGCAAAACAAGCCAAGAGCTCCCCAGCGCTACAGCCTTTCCCAGCCTGTTTTGTATCCCGACTTATCCCCCTCGCAGCAGAGGGGAGCTCGGTCTGGATGGAGAGGGAGCTCTGCGGCTGCGGAGGAGCCCGGAGCAGGAGCGCCGGCAGCTGCCCATCCCTGCAGCCCAAGGGACGAGCAGAAGCACTAAGGACTGCTTCAGCAGGCAGGGACCTTGCTCCAGCTCTGCCCGCCCTGCCCATGTCACGGCCACAAGGCACCCACCCCTGGGCACCAGCCCAGCATGGGGACACCACCGTGTCCCCAGGGTGTCTGTGGCCAAGCTTTGGGTGCTGCCCAGGGATCAGCTGCCCTGGGGCTCCAGACCCCAGAGGACAACACAGATCAGGCCAGCACTAGGGATGGAGGTGCGAGCCCATGGGAGATGCTCACTGCTCCCCCAGCACTGCAGCCTGCCTCCCCTGGAGCCCTGAGCCCGCAGCCGCGGGCGTCCCGGCAGGCTGGAGCTGCCCCCGGGAGCTGGCGAGAGGGTCCAGCCTTTGCTGTGCCCCCGGGGACAGTGACCGGGGCCGCAGGCAGCATGGAGGCAGAGCTCGCTCCAAGCACTGGGAGGCACCGGTGTTGGCATCAGCCTGTGCCCACACCAAACCTCGTCATCCTCCTAGCCTCCCCTCCATCGGCCTGCCAGAAAGAGGTGACAGTAATTTCGGCAGCACTCCCATGCAGAAAGGTCTCGGTGACCACCAGTGACAATGACAACAGTCTGCTGGACGGGAGGGCCAGCGGGGACATCTCAGCTCTCCTTAGCGAGGATGCATCTGCTAAGGAAGGGAAGGCCCCTGCGAGCTCAGCCTTTCCATGTGTCTATGGGACACAGCTCCTGTGGGAATGAGAATTGGCCATGAGCATGTGGCAAACAAAAGCCAAGCAGCTCAAGACCTTGCCTCCTCTGCTGCTTCTCCTGCCTCTTCCTCTCCACATCAAACCCTGGTGACCATCACCATCGGCAGAAGGGTCTGCAGGAGCGGAATGTGGCTCCAGGTCTTCATCTCCTCTCCTTCCTGAGCGGATCGTGGTTGCAGACAGAGAAGTACCCCCCAAAACACACCAGCAAGGCTCAGCAGGGGGGCTGTCCCCTCAGCGACTGCAGGGGGTTCCCTGGGGCTGGGCAGGATCCGGCCCGACCCGGAGGAAGGTGCTGGGTGGCTTAGGAGCATTTTTTATTGTAGACTCCGTTTGCACTGGAAGGAAAACAATCTTTCCTTCCTTTTGTATTATTGTTATAATTTGAGAGCTTTTCCAGGCAGAATCCTTCAGGTTCCCGCTGAGTGCTATCACCGCCAGAATTACAAAGTCAAATGCAATCATTAAACCTGCGTCTTCCCTCTCCCAGCCCAGATTGCTCCTTCCCCCACAAACAGCCCCCGCCACAACTGCTGGCAGCTGCCACGGCTGCGCCGGCGCGTGACCACAGCCGCTGCCGTCACCCCACGCGGGACCCTGCTCGGCCCCAAACCCGCCAGTCGTCAGAGATGGCCCGGGGGTGAGGGTCCCCTCAGCCCCCACAATCTCAGTGTTTAACCACCAGCTTGACCTTCACCTCCTGCCTTCTCCTTAGGGAGCGCACTGGAAACAAGCTCAAAATGACTTCATTTGCTCTCGTTAGTGCTGGCAGGCGGCGGTGCCGGGGCTGCCCGTGTGCCAAGCAGCGTGGCACGGCCAGCGGTGGCTCACGAGGGAGCCGAGAACATGGGCAAGGAGGGAAGGAAGAGCTGAGGGATGGGAGCGGGGGTGGGACGAGGAGCTGAATCCTGTGCTAGGAGTCATCCCCGAGGCCGATGCCTCCACAGAGCTCAGCATCCAGGAGGAAATGGGGTGGGAATGGCCAGGTCATGCGCGGAACCTTACCCGGATGTTGTCCTGCCAGTGGTGAGCCTTCTGGAACTTCTCCGCCGCATTGGCCAGTCTCTGCAAAGCAAGCCGGAGAGGAGAAGTGAGCTCAAGGAAAGCAATAGGAGCCCGGCATGGTCCACGTCAATGCAGGAGCATGGGTGCTGCACCAGTTCCCTCCTTTTTGGGGATCTCCTGGGACCACAACATCTCTCTGCTACGCAAGGAGGCAAGCATGTGGGCAGCGATGCCTGGAGAAGGATGTCCCCAGGCACGGACAGCCAGTGTTTCTGTTTGCTCCTGCCATTCACAGAGTTACACAGAATCACAGAATGGTCAGGGTTGGAAGGGACCTCTGGAGATTATCCAGTCCAACCCCCCTGCTCCACCAGGGCCACCTACAGCAGTGGCACAGGACGGTGTCCCGGCAGGGTTTGAATGTCTCCAGTGTGGGAGACTCCACCACCTCTCTGGGCAGCCTGTGCCAGTGCTCCACTACCCTCAAAGTAAAGAAGTTCCTCCTCATGTTCAGATGGAACTTCCTATGTTCAATTTTGCTCATTCCTGGAGCAAGCCAGTGTCTCCAAAGGGATTGCTGCCACTTGAACTCCATCAGGGCTGAGCCATCGCAGCTTGGCGGCTGCTGGCGTTACCGCACAGGGCAAGGGCTGAACCCGGATCCCTGCGCCCACGGCCACCAGCTCTCTGCAGGGTAGGGCGGATCTTTAAAGACGAAAAACCTTTCAAAATACCCCAGCGCTGGGTCCCAGAGGTGTACAGCTCTGCCCACACGGATTAATCTCTTCAGGTGTCCATGCCCTCCTTCGCCCCGTTGCATATACCCAGGGCCATCGGCTTGGTGGCACTGAGCCCATCATGCCGAACACCAGCGCTCCCAAGGAGCTGGGGAGCAGGAGAGGAACCGGCTACGAGAGGCAGCAGCTCTGCCTGCAACAGGGGGCTCCGGGGCTGAGCTGCCTGGCCAGGTCTCACCCAAGGCTGGGGCAAACACAACCTTCTCCCACAACCTTCTCCCACCAAAGCGCGTGAGGGTTCAAAGGAGACCCAAGCGTCTCCATCCCGATGGCTCTGGAGGCAGCGGGCAGTATGGGCAGGCTGCTGCTCGCCCTGGGGTGGCCAGAGGAACCAGGGCTTGCCGGAGCAGGATGGGGTGATGCTCAGCAGTGGGGTGGCCTCGCTGGGCTCGGGCTGAGCCGTGAGGGGCCTCAGCAGCACGGAGAGTGCAGCAGGGCAGGGCTGGAGACCAGGCGTACTGGCGGCACTGGGAAGAAGCTGCAATCCGGCCTTTAACGGTGCCAAAGGGGACAGACAGGGCAAGAGCTCCAGGCTTTCCAATGGATCCACTGCGCAAAACGAGCGACCCAGACCTTTCCCTCCATCCCTCAACCAGACCCAGGCCCCCGGGGGTGCGGGGATTAGCAATCCCATTGGCACCAAAGCCCGTCTGGAGGTAGCGTGGTGCCCCGATCCAGCCTGCGGAGCTGAGGGCCACCCGGACCCTTGGGTGCTGGGCACCCTCGCTGCTCGCAGGAGCACGGGCTTTATCTCCGCAGCCTTGTACCACTCAGCACAGCCCACCCACCCCGCTCCGCACCAGCCCGTGCCTTCACAAGGCTCCTGGGGAATACACACCACAGAGGTCTCAGCTCCAGGGCGGAGCGGCTAATCTGTACAGGGTTAATTAGCCATGAGGCTGATGAGGCTGTCGCAGCCCAGGAAGGCTCCCTTGCCACTTAGTGGGAGATGCACCAAGCAAAGACATGCCTAAAGGCAGGCACTGCTGTATCGCCGGCTCCTTGGTTCCCTGCATCCCCCAGCGGGGTGGGACATGCTCTGCTCCACGCAAACGATGCCAGCAGCCAGAGTGCGGGCAGGGAGAGGAGCCCAAGCCACCTCCAGCCCCCCAAAGCAGCTGGGAGGAGGAGGAAGGGTCACAGGGTGACATCCTGGGCCAAACAACGATCACAAATCATGGCCTGGGGAGCACCACACAGACACACATCAGACTCCCAGTGGTATTTCATGCCTGACATCCACACTGTGAACCACAAATCCCAGAATAAAACAGCACTTCTTTGCTCAGTGGGGACCCAGCATGCTGGTGCGGGTCCATCGGGGCAGCGGTGAAGTCCAGCTATGTCCCTGGGTATTTATTTCGCCAGGGCCTGGAGAGCACACATGCACGAGATAACTGTCTCCGGAGAGGTGGGCAGGAGCCTCGGGCACAGCCGTGTGTTCCACAGCCACCATCTCTGCTGTCACCAATTCCTCTGGCGCTCCCGCCAGCACATAGGCATGCAAAATGCCTCCACAACCCTTCTAAGCAGATGCTTGAGGGGGAAAGGAAGCCTCGAGGCTTCATGGTGTCTCCTCCACGTGCCCCCACTGCCTGCAGGAGAGTGGCAGCACCCAGCCCAGCAGGACCTGGGCGACGACAGCGAGTGCTATATTACGAGGAGCACAGCAAAACACAGGTCCTCGAAAGTAAGGCAATGAACGGTGAAAGACATCATACATCTGGCCCTCCCCAGCTGGAGAACGCCGCTTGTTCTTATCAGATGTGGGGAAATGCGTATCCATCACCGCATAATCTCGGCACACCCACTGGTCGAAACTTTCTTGTTTAATCTTTTCTCTTTTTCTTTTTTTTTAAAAATCTTGATTTCCAAATCAAAGCGCTTGCATCCAAGGGCAAAGATCAGCTATCAGCTGAGCATTGAAGCGAAAGACCTATGGCTCCAGTCGCAGAGAGAAGAGAATGGGAGACAACGCGTGGCTGGAGAGAAAAGCCAAGTAATGTCAATTTTCAGGGCAGTTTTGGGGGGAGTCACCGGCACAGCCACAGCCCTGCCTCCCCAGAGCCACCTAGAAAAGCTGTGGCCCAATTCTGCACCTCAACCCCCTCAGGCTTTTGCGCTCTGTTTATATATCGAGATGGCTGATTAAAGGTGAGCATTTATTCTGAGTCGCATTTAAGGCAGCAGTGATGAAATATGCATTTTTCTATACTTGATAAGAGGGTGTTTGTTTATTATGGGCCGGGGTAAGATTTATGGACATCTTTAACTATTCATCGCCTTGTGCCAAGTGCCTGGAGGGTTGCAAATGGTGCAGTAAGGGACGGCTACACCCAGGAACAACGCTTCGACAGAAGATATTTTTCGTCTGGAAAATGTCAATTCGTCAAAGTCGATCCGGACACAACTTTGTTTTTTTTTTAAAAAATAAATCCAGATGTTCTTGTTTGATAAATAGCACGTTGCAGGGACGGGGGAGCCCGCAGCAGGATGGCACAGCCATAGCGGGGTGCCGTGCCGCCTCCCGGCCACCGCCGGCCACCCACCCCAGGAGAAGTGCCCCTGGAGCCTCCCAGCTGCTGCTTCTGCAGTGTTTTCCTTGCTAAAGACATTTTGGTCCTGCGACCAAGATAGGGATTGGGAGGAGAGCGGGACCAAGCAGGCAGCCATCCATCCCTCCTTTGCACGTGGTCATCCTCTGCCTGCCTCCGTCCCTGCTGGGGGACACTCCTGGAGCGATGCCGCGTCCGGGGGCTCCCGTGGGAGCAGCCCTGGCCCATCCCATCCCTGGCTGGAACTGTGGCCACAAGGACGGGACCCCTGAGGGGGCTGTTTAGGACAGCTTTGCTCACAAGCAGGACCTGGAGTTGTGAGTTAGGGTTGGGAAAGTGCTGTTCCTCCGGCAAACCCCCCCGGACACATCTCCCTGGGAAAGGTGACGGGTCTCCCCGGAGCCACACGCTGCTGCAGGACGTCCCCATTAATGCCAAATGAGTTCATCATGAATAATGTTATCGTGATCGATACAGCTCGCGGATTATTTCTAATCCTTAATAATGATTAAACCATTATTTTTCAAGTGTTACAGATCAATCAGTCCATCTCAAGGTGCGCTGCGTGCGGGGACTGCGAGATGCCTGGGATGCAGGCAGCGCTCCGGGGAGCCGGGCAGGGGTCCCATGCCCATACAGGGCAGCCACCAAAACCTCCCAGGCACTTCAGACCTGGGCTGGCCAACTGTGTGGTTCCAGCAGCAAGAAAAATGAGAGGAATTACCAAAAATAAAACATGGGTGTGAAATACCTGCAAATCCCCAGTAGGCTCTGGTGCAGGGACTGCCCTGGCCGTGGCACTTTAAAAAGTGCGGTTCTTTCCCCAGAAGTCACTGAGGGCTGAGGACAGGAGATTTAAAGGCTAAAACCGCCGAATTGAAATGACTCCGCAGGTCATAAAAGGCCAGCAGGAGATTTGCAAGGGATTGGAGATCCTGGCGGCGGGGTCTGCGAGGGGGAAGGTGCTGAGCGGGCTTTATCGCTCTCCGGCCTCTTTCGTATTCTGCACGGCGCTCCTCTCCGTCTCGCTGCTCACCCGGGCAGATCCATCAGGAGCTGCCTGCTCGGTGCACCGGCTCGCCCAGGATTAAGGAGCCTCAGGGATGGCACGGACTGGGGACGGGCAGGCGGCGGCAAAGGCGGCATGGTCGGGTGCGTGCCCTCCCTCCCGAACGCCATGCGGGAAAGGAGAGGGGAGACGAGGTGGGTGACATTTGGTCTGCCTAGAGCATGGCACATCCAAACGCACATCCACATTTTTCCTCGCTTTGCTCCAGGACCTCGCTTTTCAGCCTCCATCACCCACGAAGTCACCCTCCTCATCGCCCCTTCTCCCCATTCGCACCGGGGGCTCTCCTGCGTTGCTCTAATATTTTTGCACAGTGATTTTCCAAGGGAAACCGGTCCAACGCTCTGCTAAATCTCTCTTCCCAGCCCCCACGTGGCAATAAACGTGCCCTGGCTGCTCCCACCTCAGTCAGATCAGTGGGTTTAACATGGGAGGCAGTGGAGCAGAGACCAGGGTGGCACAGGGAAGCCAAAGGCCAAGGTTGGATTTATAAAACAGGATTAGGGCAAACACCCTGCGAGAGGAGACCCAGCAGCCCTGGGTAGCGGCAGCAATGCCACCCCTGTCTCCCTAGCCTCCCCACGGGATATCAAGCGCCCCACACCTGCGCTGACACCGGGGGATGCTCCTCAGGGAGCCTGGGATGGTGTCCCTGGGTTGTCCCGGCAGCTGGTGAGGAAGGGCCCAGCAATGGCCTGGCACGAAGCGGCGGCGTGTGCCCAGGGATATTTGCTCTGAGAGCACGCTGCTCCTGCTAAGCCTTCATTTAACTTCCCTCCGTGCGGCTGTTATCACCCTCATCTCGGCGCCTTCCCCGACGGCGGGAAGTGTATTAACCTCCCGCACCTGAGCGCACAGCTGGAAGGGGAGATCTTTGCTGGAGATTAAAACAGCCCCGTACTACCGGGCCTGAGAGGTCCAGGCAGCATCTCATCATCCCAGCCCTCCTCCCAAAGCGAGGAAACACAGGTGAAAGGTTAAGCCCAGAAGGTGAAAAACAAACACACACGACAAAGCCAGGCAGCAACCCAAGCCACGGGCAGGAACGCCCCCCGAGAGTTGGTTTTGCAGCTCTTCCTCCTCCACAATGAAGGAACGAGGATGGCACAAGCCCTTCCCTTTGGCATCGACCCCCCCTCTATGGACAAGGCACCCTGAAACCGCATCTGTCACTGCAGAGCATCCATAAAGGTGACAGCCCATTCCCTGTGCTTCACACGCCTCCATCCTGGTCTGCCTGCGTGCAGCAGAGCAGAGGGCACCTTCTCACAGTCCCATCTCCTGCCACCAGCTCTGGGGTACCCCCATCCCCGCTCTCCCTCTCGTCCCCATCCCCTCCTCTCCCCATTCACTGAACTCGCTGCACACACCCCCCCCTAAGCAAACCCTAACGGCACAGCGTGCACGCCAGCATCAAAAAAAATGATCAACCAGCGACAAAAGATGACAACCCCCGTATATACACATAGGGAATATAAATCTTGAGTAAACACAGTAAAGCAGCGGAGCATCTCATCCTGTAATAATCTCCGAGACAGTTGATCCCAGGGCTCTTATTACCCCCGCAGCCGTCATCTGAAATCCAGTTGGCAGTGGGCTCAGCCACGGCGGAGTATTGATCAAGGAGGCAGCTTCAAACATGCTGCTGCGTTTTTCTTTCAAAGCGCTAACTTGTTTGTCAATAACTCCCTCGGCCGCGCGGAGGGATAGGGGTGGCCGGAGCCTGTCTCTCCTCCTCTCACGCCCGGATCCAGCCCATCCCCGGGGGAGGATGGAGCTGGAGCTGGCACTGGCTGGGAACGCTCTCCTGCCTGTGGGAGGGAAAATTAAGCCCCAGTGAAATGCAGACCCCACGCAGGGCAGTGGCACAGCCAGCACTCGGCCCTGGGAGCGTGGGACCACCCCCACAGCCACAACTTCCATCACTTTACTGACCATCTCAGTAACTCCCGGCTCTGCAGGCCAGCAGCGCGTGGCTCTTCTTCCCCTGACAGCCTCTCTCTCCGCTCCTTCTCCTCCAGAGCCACAACTTTTGCTGGTAAGAAACACCATCACCAGTCCCAACAGCCACCGGGAGGGGAGGAGTGAAACACCCCAAGCAGAGAGGTACCCATGTGTTTGCAGAGGAGGGGGGAGGAAAAGGAGAGCATTGCTGGCTGGGGGGAAGTTCTCCTACTCTGAAGTATCACTCAGGCCTCCAGACCAGCTTAACTGCTTGCAAATGGAAAAGCACCAAGGGCAAAAGGACAGTGCAGCTAACCAGGCATCCCGCGGCAGCCGAGCCTTCCCGGGCATTCTCCTCAGCTCTTCCAACCTTGGAGAAAAGCCCCTTCTTCTCCTTCTCCCGTTGTTTCTGCCCTCCATGAGGGCTGATGTTTGCTTTTCAAAATCACAAGCAGCTCTGTCCCTGCTCCCCATCGCCCTGACTGCTCCCCAGAAGGGGAGGAGGAGAGCAGGGGGGCCTGTGCCCCCACAGGGATGCCTGTCCCTGGGGACCAGCAATAGCAAAGCCTCAGCTCAGCTGCTCAGACCCTCCCTGGCTCTTGTTTTGACCAATACAATGCCAAATAACCAGGGATATCTCCATCCCTCCTGGGGGAGGCAGGGTGAGCAAGAGGGTGCAGGATCTGTCCGCACCTCCCCCGGCAGTGAGATGGAGACACGGGATGCAGGATGGAGAGATGGGGACAGGCACAGGCAGGCTCGGGCTCTCACCGCCCCCTTCCCCTGCACAGAGCCAGCACAGGGGCTTCAGCCACGCCAGCGTCGCCGCTTCCCGCATCCTCCTGCCTTTCACCCTGGACGTATGGCAGCAAAACCTGCTCCCACGTTAGCTATGCCTTCAAACCATACTGCTAAATGCCATCGCGCTTAAGCCCTGCTGGAACGTGCTTCTGCCTGGTTCCAGGATGCAGCCAAGCCAGGCACGCTTGCCTCCCCTGGTCAGGACCTGAGAGAAAGCACTTTCCTCCATCCCCTTTGCCATGCTATTTGCAGTCACGATACCTTTCTGCACCTTCTACCGTTGATAGAGAAGAAAGCAGGCTCCTCTGCTCTGAGATCCCAATATTCAGCCAGAGGAAGAGCCGAGCAGGAGGCTTCAGCAGCCCCGTGGCAGCACAGCTCCCCATGCTGTCCCTGCCCGGGGGCACCGGGGCTGTCCCCCGCCAGCAGGGCAGGGCAGGAACGCCGCTCTAAACAGCCACACTCCGCCACGCAGCTCTGGAAAAGGCAGAGGTGAGAAACTAGAGGATGTTCCCCAGCAGGTCCAAACTAGGGCAAACACCGCACGGCTCTGAGATAGGAGAGACGGTAACGGGGGATGTGCTTGGCCAGGCCAGTGCTCTGACAGCAGGCACTTGCTGGGTCTCAGCTGCAGGAGAGAACTCCTCTGGTCTTAGCCTGATCCAAACTCATTCCTGGGGCTACAGGGTGATGGAGTTGTTCAGCAAGCTGCCATCAGGACTCTCGCATTCAGTTCGTTACTGTCCTCAAGAGGAAGAAGACTCAGGACTGCACACCAGGTATCCTTTTTTGCCTAAAATTTAGGGACTGTTTGATGGCGAGAAGAAAACAAAGGATGCAAGTGGCTTTTCAAA
This sequence comes from Charadrius vociferus, assembly GCF_000708025.1. NCBI lineage: Eukaryota > Metazoa > Chordata > Aves > Charadriiformes > Charadriidae > Charadrius > Charadrius vociferus. The sequence continues at coordinate 1,862,333 of NW_009649934.1, forward strand.
GACTGTCCCAGGTGATAAATCCAAGCCCAGCAGCTTTGAACCGTGCTCATGTCACACCTCTTGCTCTCTTCTGGAGCATCAGCTCACGAGATGAACAGGGTAGAGAAAGCCCAGTCTGTTCTCGACAGAAGTTTCTACCACTTCCACAGTAGTCAGATCAGTTAAAGCCTAACTAACTATTCCCTAACCAAAATTCCGGCTGGCAAGGAAGAAAGCCTCTCTTGGGATGAAGCTGGAACAGTGATGGCTGGTTCCTGGGAGGCGCTGAAGGGCTGGGGCACCTCGGCAGCACCCCAGAGGGGCGATGGATACAAACCACCCGACAAACACGGCTCCAGCGCTGTTTGTCATACGTGTCCCAGCAATGCCAGGGCTGCCCAGCTTCGGGGCTGCCCATCCCCCTCCGAGCCCCCCCCGGTAATTGCAGCACCACTGCTAACGAGAGGGCTGCCAGACACACACCCCCCTAAGCTAACAGCCTGCCAAGCGCTGCTACTGATGGCTCTTGTTATCACCTGCTTTGGGGACAGCAAATGCCAGGGTCCTGCTGTGTGCTTGGAGGCACCGGCATGGTGTGGGTGAGCTACTGGGCACAAACACGCATCCCGGCACGGTGGAGTGGGTCTGCTGGAGGTGTGCCATGACGGGGAGGGCTTGGGGACTCTGTCCCCAACCGTTCTCATTAGCTGGGTGACGGGCGGCTCGCTGGCTGCACAATAAGCTTTCAGGCGACCAGAAATAATCCAGGTCAAGATGCATTTGCTAAAAGGTCACGGCTGGGGAAAGGTGATCGTGGGAGGTCCACCAAGCTGGGGAGGAGGACACGTTGCTGCCCTGGGCTCCTTCCCTTTCCTCTCCCTGCTGGCTCTGGGTAAGCAGTGGGCTTGGAGGGACGCAGCTCCTGCGAAGGGATTCGGGAGACGGCGCCAGTACAAGGTCCGAGGGCGGCCTCAGCTTCTGTGGTGTCAGGAGGGTCAGCAAATATGTTAGTTGGCATCTCAGCCCGCTGCTCCAGCCCTGTCTCCTCCCAATCCTTCACTCCAATGGCGCTCCCTAAACCACACTCAAATAATGTGTGGAGCTCCAGTTATGATCATCAAGTAGGACTTGTCACAGTTCAAAATCCATTACAATAACCACGAGGCATTTCAGCAGCAATTATAAGAGATATTTACTCTTAAAAATCAATTTTATTTAGAGCTTGGGGGGAATAGTTTTTTAAAAAAAATAAAGCAAAAAAAAGGAAGTGATACAGCTTACCACTTGGGCAGAAGAAAGAGGAATTTGTCCAGTTGAATCTCAGCAGCCAGAGTCTCCAAAGAAAACAATAATCCTTCCTAATCCTTATCCTCCCTTATTTTGGAGAAATAAGTCCCATGTCAAGGAGAGAAAAAGTTCAAGGAGTGTCTCCCCTCCCCAGCCAGTGCTCCACATGGTACCAACAACGGAGAAGCTCCCGTGAGATGCAGGAGGGCATCCCTGGGAACCCACAGCATATAGCTAGCCATCATGCCCACATCCCGGTGGTCCCCCCGCTCCCCGCTCCGTGGGGATGAGGCCTTTTTGTGCCTTTGAAATCCTCCCCTTCAGCTCTTCGCCTTTCATTCAAGCGGACGCTGTTCGAAAGTTTTCACTGGAAACCACTTACAATCGATTTATTTTAAGGCATCACCTCTTGCTGTGCTGTGATGTGTGAGCTTTAAAAAGCACCTCGTTTATTATCTGCTGCCGCGTGGGGATTTCCATACGGCACATCACGCCGCAGCAAGAGCTCCTCTGTTATTAAGTTTTTATGGTAAGGCATATTTTCAGCACGCACAAACCTCGCCAGAATGCACCAAAACGTCACTACCCCGCACCCCCAGCAAGCCCCAAGAGGAGCCCCCAAGTTTTCCCAGCTTGAAACCCTCTGGAGACACGTGTGGTGTCCTCCTCGTGTCTCCCAATGCCACCAGCAATGCTCCCGCAGCCTGAGAGGGGTCAGGAACACTGATCAGTAACTCGGGCCCCGCTATCACTGCTATAGAAATGTGACCAGAGTAGTTTCAATTGCCAGTTTAAAACAGCAAAGTAAAGCAACTGCAATGCAAAAAATTCCTGTAAAGGGCTTTTTAGTGGTGCTTTGCCCTAAAAAAAAAAAACCCACACTGTAGTTAGAACCCGCTTTGCTCAAACTTTCAGAATAATGGCAATCAAGCCCCAGCAGCTCCAGGCGCCGGGGGAAGTTTCAGGGAGGTGGAAGTGAGCGAGCTCAGCGGGTCACCAAAGGGCTCTTCCCAATGTGACAGCTCACGGTGATGCCAACACTCATCCATCTACCCCCAGCACTCGGGTCTTCAGGACCCATTTCCATCCCTTTGGGACATCCACCTCCACCCTTTCTGCATTTTTTTCCATCCTCTTCTGCCACGGGAACAATGCTGACAGCACCCAGGTGGAGCGCTCAGAAGGTACCAGGACTTTGCCAGCGCCCGTGGCCAGCACTGCACGCAGCCCGGGAGCAAGAGAGGTGCCACAGCAGAGGGGGAATGGCAAACAAAGAGAAGGAGATGAGACTGAGCAAAGAAAAGTCACTATCAGAAGGGTGAATAGCGCCCTTAAAGACCTGAGAGGAAAGTACAATGAGCGAAGCCTCCCAAGGAGGACCCACGGCTTTGGATGTTGCCAGCAGGAGCGGACGGAGCAGCAGGACACGAGGCAGAACCTCGGGGAGGAGCTGGGTGGCCTCTCGGGACTCACCCATCACTGCAGTTTCACAACAATTGCACAGAAAGATGGCCTGACAATCTATCAAGCAAATCCTATGCTTCCTTTTGAAAGTCCGTCATTATGAATTTACACAATAGGAATGTAAGCAAAACCTTCTGGAGTTTGGCTTGGCCCCCGAGCACCGGCGATGCCGGCATTGCCACCGCGCCAGGAACACTCCCACCCAGCAAACAGGGAAAACCAATGAGCTGCCCGGGGAGGTAACACACAAATTTCAGGCCATTTCTCTCTCCTGACCTTGTTTTGCCAGGGCAGTTTTTCCCCTTTCCCGAGAGACACAGGAGAGTTGGCTGAGCCGTACTTTGGGCCGATTGGATCATTCCCACTCTTCTCCCCAGTGTCCAGGTTTGAGAAAGGATCGTGCACCCCTTTTTGAGATCAAGATGCTCGCTCACCCTCTCTTGGCCCTTCAGCCTCTTGCTCTTCAGCACAGCTCAAAGCTCAAGCTCTTCAGGCTTCGTCACTCTTTGGCAAGATGTCCCAACGTGCTTTCCCACTCCCATGCCTCCTTGTTCCTTGCCCAAATCCCCATGCAGTATTTCCCTTCAGCACCCACCCCTGTGTTGATGCTTACGGACCATGCAACAAATCCAGGCTGCTGTGCTGATGGAGCGGGATTGTTGTTGCTTTGGTTTTGACCTCCATTCACCTATTCTCTCTTGTTTGGAGCCTGAAATTTAAGTGTTGTTAGACTCTGCATTTTTATAGCACAGCAATCCCAACTGATGACCCAGCTTCTTTGTTGTTACAATAAAAGAAGGAATCAAACGGCAGCAAACAAGCACCATGGATGCAAGGGGGTCTGACACCCACCCTTTTCAGCCCAAGCCCTGGCAGAAGATGCCTTCACCCCACGTCTCTCCATTTTCTGGCTTCCACAGACGTTCCTTTAATATAATTTTTCCAATGAACTTCAATACAGATCCACTCCTGACTCCACTATTGTCTTTTCATTTCTTTCTTTCCTTCTCTTAGTCCTTTTGTAAGGACAGCAATCTCACCTCCCGCTGCAAATCCGGGCACGTAGCTCCTGCCCAGCAGATGTGGCCCCAGAAAGCATTGATGCTAATAAAGCCCTATGTAATGAGAGCTCGGCTCCCCCTCCCTCTCCTTTGGTGAACACGATTGACTTCCATTCTCACGGCGAATAAAGAGCTGCCCAAGCCTACGCAGAGGGACTCAAAGTGCATTCACTCACCACTGTGCCCATGACTTGGGCTACGTCTTCCCTCATTTCACCTGAGATGTGTCCTCACTGCAGACCAGCCCACCTAAAGAACCTCTCCCTTCCCTTTGGCGCAGGATTTCTGGCTGTGCCGGCCGCCGGCTTGCTCCGGCAGGGCTGGAGACCCTACCACCCGCTCTTGGGGTCTGCATTTCTTGGGAGAAATCACTTCCAGCTCAGTTTTTTCTCATTTTATGGCAACGCTGGCCTGATCCCACAGCTCCCCAAGGGCAGCATCACTGCTGGGGAACCTGCAATGCTCTTCCCTTCATCCAGCTCCAGGAGCACATTTCGGCATTACTGTTAAACCCAAAACTCAAGGCAATTTGACACTTTGTTTTAAAGACCAAGGTGGGGGAGGAGAAAGCGCAGAAGAGCTCCCCTAAGGGAAAAGCCATCAACTGGAACAAGATTTCAACAACTACACGTTTCTTGACCTTTTCCACAGTCGTATCTTTAATGTTTCACGGACGGATTTGATAAAAAGAAAAAATTAATAAAATAGATTTCATTTTTAAAAAAAGGTCAGGACATGTGTTAGAGGGAAAAACTCATTTAGGTCCCTACCTGCCGCCTCCTGGATGCCGAGGAGCCCTCCCCTGCCTCCCACCCGGGGCACTCCAGCCCGGGCATCCATCTCTCTGCCTTGATTTTCATTGCGTTCGGGCTTTGATCTCTTCTGGACTTTTCCTCCCCCTGCCAGACATGGAGTCAAGAACCATAAGCACTCGGAGATGCTGACAAACGCTTGGGAGCCACCAACGCCTGGTGGGATGTTGCACATCTAACCTGGAGAGGCAGCCAGTGAGCTGAAATGTGGAGAAGATGCTTGTCCAGGCTCCAGCAGAGCTCTTCCACCTGCTGCTGCTCAACCTGGGGCCCAAACTCAAATGTACAGGTAGATTTTGGGGCTGTTGCGATGCCCAAGCCACACACAACACAACAACCACCATCTGCACTCTCTTGCTCACCATGATGGCCATTCTCATGGCTCTTGCACCCACCCTACGGACATCACTCCTCGCCCCTGCCTGTGGACACCAATATAAATCCCATCAGCTGTGTTTGTCAAGAGCAAGCAAAGCAAAATAAATCCCCAAAGAACAGAGCCAGTTCCTGCTG
>NW_009649934.1:1867621-1874843 GCF_000708025.1 Charadrius vociferus
GCTCCTTCCCAGCTGGCCCAGTGGCCTGTTCCCAGAGGCTCAGAAACAAAAGCAGCCCGCACGCCAGCTATGGACATTTGTATTATTAAGCCCGCTCTGCAATTAGAGCAGACTTCCGTCTAACTTCTGCCTCTTTTCACCATTCCCTGATTTTTTTTATTCACTAAGAACAAAATATAATTCATCAAAGTTTGCAAAAAAATATACGAATTACCGTGATAACATCATACTAAGTTATTAAGTGGTGACAATGGGGGACAATTACAGTATATAGTCCATTATATAGTGCTGCCGTCGGGATGAATCAAAGTAAAACACATGGTGAATGGCGAGGAGCTTATTAACGGGAACATTAGTGCGCCAGAACATAATACCTGCCATTCAGCGGGGAGTTATCGCCGCACCGGCACCGGTGGGGACCGGGAAGGAAAGTTGTGGAAAGCGCTGGCAGCTTCGCCGCACAGCTTAAGGCACCAGCCCCGTGCTGGGGACACCGCCGATCAACCCTCAGCGCTTCAACAGGGAAAAAGGGCACAACCTCAACCCGAGGCCACCATCCCACAGCATCTCCCTCCAGTTCTGTTTCTGGAAGGCCCTGAAGATTTTTTGCAGTGGCTCAGCCAAGCACAAGCAGACAAGAATTTCCCCCGGCTCCCACCAGCGCCCGTGAGAGCATCCTCTCTGTGCTCACCAGCACCCCAGAGGGCATCTCACCCCGGCCTTTTGGGCAAGGGCTGCCCAAAATAAGTATACTCATATCTGTTGTTCCACCACTGTCAGCAAGACTTTGCAGGTTTTGGGGTTTTTTTTAATTATTTTGAGGTTTCTTCCTGCCTGAGCTCCCACGGCAGCGAGGAAGCAGCAAAGCCATTTTGCCCCTGGTCTGCGTGGCAGCAGCTCACTTGCAGGATGCCACGCTGCGGCCAAGGCAGCTCTGCAGCCCGCTGCCCTGCCTGCTCTTACATCCTCAGAAATACATATTTTTTTTTTAACTTTTAATTTTGAAAGCCCAGCAGAAAATTCAGAAAAAGGCGCCCACATGTAATGGCTTGCTGCATCCCTGAAACCAGCAAAAGAAGGGGCAGTAATGACGGCGCTGAGCAGCACCCAGCACTTCCCCGGTCCTGAAAAGCAAACCGTGGCAGGCAGCAGGGCACTGCCGGAGCAGCGCAGGCAGCAGAGGCAGCTGATGGGCAGTAGACAAGTCTCATCCCAGTGTTCTGCCTGGCTCTGAATGGGTGAGACCCACCGTGAGGCAGCAAATGCCACCGCCCCGGTGCAGGGCGCCTGTCTGGGACAGCACTTCGAACACCACCACAGCCTACATCACAAAAGCACTTTTTTTTTGGAAGGCTTTGGGCGGGAGGAGCATAAAACCTGGCCCGGTTCCCATGCTGTCATCTCGGCGACCCCACCAGAGCATGCCACGTGAATAGCAGGTCACCGCTCTGGGTGAAACATGCGATGCTTGTTCTCAGCCGGCTGCTCAGCATCAGGTTGGGACATCCCGATCCCACTCACTGGCCTCAGGGACATCCCAGGCTCCCTTTCGCCATCACCCCAGGCTGCCCCTTGCCTGCAGCATCAGGCGAGGTGGGCCATGATGCTGGGAGATGCATGGACTAATCTATCTGGGAAGCTGCTGTCTGATGGGAAGGGAAGTGAGGGAGAAAGCTGCACGGCCGCTCCCTGAGCAGAGCAGCAAAATTCCGAGGTCTGGTTCTGCGTGAGGACTAACCCGCGGGAAGGGCTGGTTTTATGCTCTTCCTCCCAGGCTCCGCAGCCCTCTTGAAGCCAACACACCTGGTTGTAGTTCAGGTAGGTCCTGTCCCTTCCCTCTCTGCTAGCCTGAATTTCTTGCCCGCGGTGAAACCCTGCTCTCCTTCACCACTGCCAGCACAGGGTTCCCTGCTGCTCCCACAGCTCCGGCTTGCTCCTTCTAAGACGTTATTTTTACACTTCTCTTAAAATACAACGCTAAGAGAGGCTTCTTGACTATATTAACATTAGGAATCTAATCAGCAATCAGACAGCTCATAATTTTCTGATTAGCTCTGATTATACTCAATCTTTAGGAAGGGAAAAAAAAAAAAGAGGAAAAAGAAAGAAAAAAAAGCAGGAAAAATATAAAAATATTCTCTGCTCAGTTTTCCCACCCTGATTCCCTCGAGGAGGCACAGAGCCACGCCAGCAGCAGCTCTGCTGTCCCTAGCTAAGCAGGACAGTGCCACAGTGACCTGCTAAGCCAGCACTGATGAACAACCCGGTGCCATCGCGCTGCGGACCTTCACCCTTCCAGGCTCGGCTGGGATGTCGTCCCAGAAAGGGGCTGCTCAGGGAATGGAGAGGACATCAGGAGTGCCAGAGCTGCTGACAAACCTGGAGGAGTGTTGTGAGCTCTGCTCCTGGGCCTAACAACTCAGCTAATACGCTAAAAATCACGACAGAAGGACGCCACAGAGAAAGGAGATAATGTGTGTGTATCCAGCTGGCTTCAGCCTGGAAGAAGGAGCCTCTCCAGGTGACAAGGAGGAGGAGGAGGTGGCTGAAGAACACTGTGAGATGAGGCCATGGCCACACACCGGCTTGGTAGGGGATGACAACTGCTTTGTGGCAGCTCAGAGGGAAAGATCCCGAGGATTCAGGACCTGAGGACTGCCAGAAGCTGGGAGGGAAACGAGGAAACAGCCTGAAGACCCAAGGGCAGGAGCAGAGGATGGACCCGGCAGGCAGATTTCCCTGCAGACCAAGCAGCAGGAGCCAGGATGGCATCTCAGAGCAGGCGGCTGCTCTGAGCATCTCCAGCCCCTGACAACACCAGCAGGAAGGACTGAAGGGAACTGGAGAGGCCTCAGGTGCCCAGCATCACCTGGCCAGGGTGCCTGGGACATGGCTGGGCAGACAGCCGTTGTCGGTGGGGAGCTTAGGGAAGATTCATGCTCAGCCTGCCTCCACCCATGCCAAAGGACCTCAGAGGACAACTCTCTTGCTGGGCTTTTGTGAAGGAGGAGAAGGGGATGCTCTGGTGCTGAGCCTCAGAGCTGTGGCTGGGAGGAAGGAAACTGAGGAACAAGCCAGAAGAAGATATAAAGAAACCCCTCTAAGAGTTAATCAGTCGCACACGCTCTGCGTAGGAGATTCACTCCTGACTGCAGTGAACGATCAGCTGATGCTGTGAAGCATGAGATTTAATTATTTGTATCATAGCCATGGCCTGCATTACCACAAATGATATTAATGGTCATAAAATTGTCCAGCTGGCTCTTCAAACCTGCCGCTGCCCTGACTCGCTGCCTCCTGCGGCGGGGACTGGCTGCTTTGCAGGGACTGTTCGCACCATGGCACAACCGGTGGCAAACTCCATCCACCGAGCATCGCAGCAGGCAGGCGCCATCTGGAAGGGCCATCCCACCTCCGCCCAGGGTTGCCGAGCACAGACCGTGCGCTTTGTGCCTTGAAGACAGCCTTGATAACGTGAGGTGCTCCGTCACAGTCCTGGGCTGGCCATGCATTTACGTCGGCTTAGGTGAACCTCTGAGGAGCCTCGTGCCTGCTCACAGGCTGGGCAGCAGCTTCGCTGGAGAAGAGAGGGCAGCCCTGGCTGCCTCTGAGCTGCTCGCGGCCTGCCTTTGCTCCAGGCTGCTGCTCAGACCCGCTGGCAGAGTGAAAGCACTGCTCCTCACCCTGGTCAAACCAAACTGGGTTAGCAAAGATCTACGCTGAGCTATGAGCCTGCCAGAAAATAGGATAGGATAGGCAGGACAGGACAGAACAGAATCATAGAATGGTTAGAGTGGGAAAGGGACCTTGAAGATCATCTAGTTCCAACCCCTCTGCCATGGGCAGGGACACCTCCCACTAGAAGGTGTCTGTATTCTATAGAATAGGATAGAACGGAACAGAACGGTATGGTACGGTACAGTATGGTATAGTTCAGGTGGAAGGGACCTACAACGATTACGTAGTCCAACTACAAGCCTAAGCAGATACCAGCCCAGTTTGAACCCAAACTAACAGCCCAGGCAGAACTCAACTGTAAAAGCAAACGGGCCAGGTCTGAGCAGAGTCGCCACGACACCGTGTCCCTACAGCAGCCTGACGCCACTTCTCCTGGGAACCTCCTTGGCTGAGGTCTCCAGTCACTTTTACACCAACTTCAAAGAAAACACCTTGAAATCCCCACTTGAACTAAATGGTAGTGAAGGAAAATGCGCAAACACCCCAGGGCTTGGCCCTCCCAACCCTCTCCACTGCAGCATCTCAAGTGGGCAGCAGCGTCGCTCCATCTCCTTCCAGCCCAGCAAAGCTGCATTTGCAGGTCAGATCCAGGAGGTTGTGCCTTCGCTGGAGTTAACGATGGAGGGGACCATCCCCTCTCATGTGCTGGGGCTCGAGCCCTGCTGCTGCCGTCTCCCATAGCAGACACAGTGCTGGGCACCCACACGCACCCCACGGGGCTCTCTTATTAAACTATCTCAGGGCACGCACAAAAACCCGTCCAAGTTCCCATGGATGAGGTCTCCCCGCACCGGGAAAGTCTCTTCCTCACACTCCAACCCTGCCATCGCCGCTGCAGAGCCCTCTTTTGTAAAGCAGCGCCGGAGCTGTAATTAGTTTGAGGTGACCTCTGGAAAAAAAAAAGGAAGTTCAAGTTTAAAAAGAAAATCTCTCTGGTTAATGCTATGCAAATTGCCAGCGAGGCAATCAGGCTGACTTTTAAACACTGGCCCCCGTTGGAAGGGCTCACAAGACAGCCTTATTGTCTCACTATCAATTTGCATCTCATTACCCACAATGCGCTGCTGGTTGGAGGTAACCTTTTGGGGAACACGCCGCCGCGGCGGGAGCCTGGGGACAATATGGTTACTCCTGTTTACAAGGCTTCATGTGGCCCTGTACCCAAAAGGTGATGGTTGAGATGGCCAGGTCGCGGCCAGCCCTGCCTGCCGCTTGGCCGGCAGCACTGCAAACTTGTGTCACTTGGACCTGGCATCTTCTGCCACCTCCCTCCAGGGGCTCCTGCCTGAGCTGGCCATCCCACAAGCGCTCACACACCACAGCTCCTTCCCACTGGGCTCACCGGCTCCTGTGGTCCCCAGAGGCTGCATGGCAGCAGCCTACCTCCACCTGGCTGTTCAAGACATTTCTGAGAGTCTTGGCACACTTTTTGACATCTCCGCCAGCCCTCGCCACCTTGGGAAGACAGTACTAAAATAGCATATTTCTATACGAAGGAAATCTGCAACATCCTTGTCCTCAGCCTGCTCCTGCTTCTCCAGCTACCCCAGCCCCTGCAGCAGCCTCCCACACCAGGTATCTCTGCCGTCTTCTCCATCCCCACTGATTTGGGGTCAGGAAACCAAGTGGTCAGCCATCGTCTCACCTATGTGAACCACTGCCCCCTGACTGAGCTGCCCTCGACATGCTGCCAGGCCCCATCCTGTGTTCACAGAATCACAGAATGGTCAGGGTTGGAAGGGACCTCTGGAGATCATCCAGTCCAACCCCCCTGCTCCACCAGGGTCACCTACAGCAGTTGCACAGGATGGCATCCAGGAGGGTTTGGAATGTCTCCAGGGTGGGAGACTCCCTCACCTCTCTGGGCAGCCTGTGCCAGTTCTCTGCCACCCTCAAAGTAAAGAAGTTCCTCCTCATGTTCAGATGGAACTTCCCATATTCCAGTTTGTGCCCGTTACCTCTTGTCCTATCACTGGGCACCACTGAAAAAAGACTGTTCCCATCCCCCTGGCACCCTCCCTTTAAGTATTCATAAGCATTAATAAGATCCCCTCTCAGTCTTCTTTTCTCTAGACTAAAAAGCCCCAAGTCCCTCAGCCTTTCCTCATAAGAGAGATGCTCCAATCCCCTCCTCATCTTTGTAGCCCTTTGCTGGACCCTCTCCAGCAGTTCCCTGTCCTTCTTGAACCAGGGAGCCCCGAACTGGACGCAATACTCCAGACGCGGCCTCACCAGGGCAGAGTAGAGGGGAAGGATGACCTCCCTCGACCTGCTGGCCACACTCTTCTTGCTGCACCCAGGATGCCATTGGCCTTCTTGGCCACTCAGCTGCACCCCACTGCCACGTACAGCAAGGACCTTCTGCTCCCCAGAGCAGCAGCAAGCTACGTGACTTCACTCACCCCTCGTTAGGTCATTCACCCAGCGAGCATCGGGATGCCACCTCCAGGATGCTCACCCTGTGCACCCAACTCTCCACCGCCTCTGTCTTGCTCTGGTTCCTCTGCGGGTCAAGGCCAGGGATGGGGATGGTCAAAGCGCTGATAGAGCACCGAGACCTCCCTGGTGAAGTGGCAGAGCTTTTCTGCATCGCTTTGTGTGGCCGCCCGCGATGGCCGGCTCCCCTGCATCCCACCGGAGCAGCCGTGTGGCACCGCCGCGTTGCTAAGCGCTGGTGGGGCCCTCTGCCAATGCGCGGGTGCCACCTCCACCACCCGGGCCAGAGGTGCTAAGGCAACAAAGGGGACTTTTAATAGGCGAGAGAGCACCACTGCGAGGAAGAAAACCCGACCGTTTAAAGCCCTTCTGAATAATGGCGCTGCCTCCCCGCTGCTCAAATCAGCTGCAGCACTTTGTTATTATGATAACTAAATACAGAAGATTTTAACAGCTGGAAATGCAGCAACAATATTTTAAAGAGTTTTTAAAATTGTTGGTATTTTATTCAATAATGGTAATGGGCTTTTTTTAAATATTTTTTTTTCTTATTTTTTCTTATTTTAAAGGCACAAGGTTCTCTATTCTGTTGTTTTTGCGCGGTGCCGGTCAGGCTGCGAAGCCGGCTCTCGCCTGGTGATGGCAGGGAACAACACCAAGACACTGAATAACTCCGAGACACGGGGCTACTGGAGGGAGCTGGCAGAGGCGCAGCAATCATAGCTCGCTGCTCGGGCAGCCCAGCTCAGCCCCGCGTCTCCCTGGCCAGGGACCGAAGGCGCAAAACCCCAAAGTACAAAACCCAAAGGTGCTGGAGAGGAGCAGCAGGAACCAGGCAGAAATAAAGGTAGCAGCCCTGGCCAGAGGTGAGAGCTCCATGCCCACCAAAGGCAGGGTGAGGAATGGAGGTAGCTGCCATGGTTATCAGCTCATGCCCTCAGATACCAGAGCCCTTCCACCCTCGGAGCAAAGGAAAAAGCTTGGTTATCCCCGGCACCACGTGATAACAGCCAGGAAGCACCTCCAGTTCAGAGGAACCGCAGCGCTG
>NW_009649934.1:1875516-1877331 GCF_000708025.1 Charadrius vociferus
GGGGGGGTGTTTGGAAGTGTGCTGGAATCAAAAGAAACCTCCAGAGCCCTGGCGTGAGGCTGAAGTGCTCCGGCATCACTTGCCTGCGTGTACGTGCAGACAGTGATCGCCCCTCTCTGGGTTTTCAAAGCGTGTGTGAGCACCGACCTTGCTGGCCCTCAGGCTGTGGTGGTGGATGTTATGAACCATCTGGATGAGACCTGGTGAGTCGGCAGTGGCTGGTGGGACACGAGCTCCCGATGCCCCCGCAAAGGGATGGGACCCTCTCTCCTCCCTTCCAGTCCTGCAGAGTGCTGGTCCAAGGGTGGCCCATCCTACAAAGCATCCATTAATCTTGCAAAATGCACCATAATCCATTTGTAGGGTGTCAGCAAGTAATTAAGAGAATACTAACAGCGTCAGTGTAAATAAAAAGGGACATTTTATGACATAGTATTTCGAGACGTGGGTTGTTTTTTTCCCACATTGCGCTGTGCCAATTCATGAGACACAGTTGGCAGCGGCTCTCCCAGTCATCACTGAATCACACCAGCATCCAGCCCTGAGACCCAAATCCCCACGCGGCTTCGAGTGCCTGCAACACCGAGCCCAGGCAGAAGAGCTGCCCGCTAACGTCACATCTGGGAACCCACCTTGTGCTGAGGCCCTTGTTGCTCTGGGACTTGCTCCCTGGAGATGCCATGGAGAGCCCAGGCAACGCATCTGTTGCAGCTCCTCCATGAGCTGAACCAGACCATCACAGCACTAGCAGGCACTGCTACGGAAGTGAACATCCCACAAGGTCCTGGGAGCAGCATGGGTTGGAGACAAGGCTGCCAAATGCCCCTTTCCCAGTTCTGCTCTTGCTTAGGAGTTATTGACCCCCCCAGTACACCCAGCCCCGCTTCTGCCCTCACCCACACAGCTACAGCACGGTCATGGTTACACCTCGCCCCCGCATCCTCCAGCACCCTGCGACCTTCTGGGGACAGCATAAGCAGACGAGTGGTCTGAGAGTCAACCACCAGCTCTGGGTCCTCCAACGGCCACCCCTACCCCAGACCCGTCAGCTGAAGCTTCACAGCAGAGGGACAGTCCCCTGCCCCATCCAAGACCCCTTACCTGGAAGCTATTAATATCACAATGGGGTTCATTGCTACAGTGCTCGGTGCTGTTGTAGAGGTCTGTTTGTCCTACCAGCACTCAAATAAATAAACCAGGGTTTGGAAGCACCAGCAAAACCAAGGCAAGGAGAGCAGCCCCTTCTGCCACCCTGGTTTTGGGGACAGCAGCCCGTCGGCTCCGGGTGCACCCCTGCTGCAGCAGGGAGAGACAGGATGCCCAGAAACCATGGGGAAGGGACAGAGAGATGAAATCGAGAGGAGTGGGGGGACAAAAGGAGGGTCTGAGGTGGGGAGCAGGAGCAGTGGCAGAGGGAAGCAGGGAGGAGGAGCTGGAGCTGCCAGGGAGGACAGAGCTATTCCGATGCTTCATTCGGAGGCTTTGGTGCCCTTCACCCTGATGCCTATTTAATGTCATCCTATTCAGCAAGTGTCCCCATGATCTGGTAATTATCTTTTACTTACAAAAGAGCATCTCTGTGTCACAAATGCTCCCCTCTCCAGCTCTGCCACAGATCAATATCTCCTCAAGGCCTCCGCCATTGTTTGGGGAATGGAATTGATTTCTCTGAGGCGCGAGGGGAGGAAAAATATATAAATAAGTGCTGTGAGATGTGTCCCTGCTGAAGGCTGTGCTGTGCAAGTGGCAAAGCAGAAGAAAAGCATACGGATCCCACCTGAGCATTGCAGGTATTGTGTCCTACTGCTGTCCCTG
>NW_009649934.1:1877352-1891151 GCF_000708025.1 Charadrius vociferus
CTGCTGAACTGGCTGCAGGGGATGCTCGGTTGTTTCTCATTCTGTGTGCAAGCATCTGAAACACCGGAGCCAGAAGCCTCTAGCTCAAGATATCACCAGCTTTCAAGGATTTTACAGCAGGATTAGAAGCGTGGAGGTGTTGGTTCAACACTGTCCATAAAGATGTGTGCACGTCCCACTTCAGGGTTGAAGGATGTGGTTGAGCAGTTGCTGCTGTGACCCTGGTGGGTCCTAGAGAGGAGCCTTGGAGACGTCCTTGGCTTAGATGGCAGCACCTTGGTGTCACCAGCATAGCACCAACACTGAAATCCAGAGCAATACAAGAGCCACCAAACCACACGGCGGCCGGGCTGCCGTCAGCGTGACCACGGTAGCCCCGGCAGCGCCAACCATGCACCGTTCATGCTCCTCTCACCTGGCTGGATGATGACCTTCAAAATCACAAGATACAGGATAAATACAATCCGATCTTCTGTTTGCATCTGGGTTGCTAAACCTTTGGGGTCTGCGAGCTGAGCCCCCCCCCCCCCCCATCACTCGGCTCCGGCAGCTGGGGCTGCAGAGTGATGGGGAACAGCACGGGGCAGAGGTGGAACCACTCCCCCCGCTCACGCGGTGCAGCAGCAGACGGAAGCTGCAGCAAAGGGGAGGAACGCAAGGGAAGACACCTGAGGGTTTAAAAATTATGCAGGTGTGCGGAGGGGAGAGGTGTTTGTTACTGCCTCCTCCCCAGCAACAGCAACCTTTTATGTATTTAAAGGTCGTTATCATGTTTTACCTCCGTATTATCCAGAAAAAAACAAACCACTTCTTGCAATATCAGCGAACAGGCCCTTGCTTTCTAATCCTCTTTTCGGTCCTTCTGTCTGTCTTTCACTTCGCATCCCTCCTGACGCACGCCCCCAGGCAGACCCTGAGCCAACCCAGCCAGTGCCGAGGAGGGAGCCAGGGTTACGCCACCTCGTTTGTACCAGGTGCCATGAGATCGGTATTCGTCTTCCCCTCAAAGACCTCGTCCGGGCTGAGCCGTGCCAAGCCCGCAGTCTAGCAGAACCACCGCCATCCATTTCAACCTTTCCCACCATGTCCTAATTTTTTGTTGTTCAAGTGGGAGGAAAGGGGGAAGGAAAATAAAAAGGGTGCAGAGGAGGGTGAAGATTTGACTTGAGAAACCCTGGAGGCTTTTTTCCAAGGACCTCTAAAAGCGCGTTACTGCTCAGCTGCTGGGGCCTCCTCACCTCCTGAAAAGCAAATGAACCTCTTATGTGCAACAGACCTTAGTTGAGCCTGGTCAGTCTGGGGAAGGAGAAATGAAAGAGGATGGGAAAGAGCACGAGGTGAAGGAGAAGGATGTCTTCCAATGCACTGGCATCAAAATGCTGGCTGTAGGATGGAATAGTGGAGCATCCTAAGTGGGAATACATATGCAGTGAGAAGGTGGCAATCCTTTACAGAGGGGAAAAACGTCAGATAGGATTAGATACACATGCAAGTAGCTTTGGAAGGAGTCAGCTCATTCAGGGAATTCAACAGCACGTCGACAGACGAAATGCAGGGCAAGAACATCCAAGGTACCGCTTTTAGGGAACAACAATTAGGACCCGTCACACATGCTGATGCAGCTCCAAATTAACCCCAACCATTCGAGGAAGAGATGGCGGCACTCTGGAGCACAAACA
Source organism: Charadrius vociferus (assembly GCF_000708025.1). NCBI lineage: Eukaryota > Metazoa > Chordata > Aves > Charadriiformes > Charadriidae > Charadrius > Charadrius vociferus. The sequence goes on from NW_009649934.1 coordinate 1,879,032, forward strand.
TCTCTATGCAAGCGACGGTCCAAAGATGCTAGTTTGTGCTCAGAAGCCAGCGGTAAATAAAACTGTCATATTAGCTAGCAGGTCTATAAATCAGTGGGTCCCTCATCTGTGACATCGCGTGTGGTTCTGCCACGCCGAGCTGGGGGAAGAGGCAGATGCGGGGCAGGGAAGAGCAGCGACGGCTGCTGGGAGCACGGGAGGGACCCAGGCAGCGGCAGACTGAAAACATTCAGGGGATTTGATTCACTTAAAGGAAGAAATGAATTTCAAAGGACACAGAGGTATAAGCCCCGTAAGAAAGAAGGCGCCTCTGAGCTCGACTATTTAAACGTTCAGATCCGACAATGAGAAACACAGCTCCCTGTGGAACTCAACACCTCGAGACACTGGGGACACGATAGTTTTTTTAAGGAACAAAAATCAGATTAATCAGAGTATCATCAGTTATGCCAGCCGAGATCAAAGTACAGAGCAATATAAGTGCTATCACTCAAGGATTTATACCTCCCAAGTAACTTCTTAGGATTAGAAAGAAATTTCAATAATCTGCCAGCTAAGTATGCATTGCGAGAGTAATAATCCTTCTCTCCCAACATCTGCTAGCAGCTACTAATGGAGATAGTAATAAGCTAGGTGGATCGTAAACCTGACTTGATCTGATTGCTACCTTATAAACTGGAACATGAGGGTGTTACCATTTCTCCCGGGATAACCTGTCGTCAACCAGGACCACACCGAGGTGGGAGCTGCAGGAGCAGAGCGCCGAGATGCCTTCTCCTGGAGCTCACCACCCCCGGGAAGGCAGACCCTTCAGCAGCAAGTCTATTGATTTTTATACAATTTGTTGTAAACATCTCTAGTCGCTTCCTGAAATGGAGCATTTCCCCAGCAGACAATGTATGTACAAAGCTACGGGAGGACGAGTGCTCAAACACGTGCAGTTTCTCTGTGGTAGGTCTATGGTTTGAGCTGGTGCTTGACGTAGCATCAAACCCAGGCAAGCGCAATTAGCTTATGCCCTAGACAAACTGAACCTCGCCATCGCTTATTGGCTTTTCCTTTGTGTCTCTGCTTTTTTTTTTTTTTTTTTAAACAAGCACTGTTTTCAGCAAAACCCCCATGTTTTTTGGGTTTTTCCTTTTGGTTTTTTTTTTTTTTTTTTTTTTTTTTTTTTTTTGAATATGTGGCACACTCGATGGAAGGTGACCTGTTTGCAATTTAAGATTGAACATGGGGATATGGGAAGATGCTGCCCACTCCCCCTCTTGCTCAAACACTCGATGTTACTCCAGTGGACTGGGGTGCGTTTGGGGTGGGACACGAGATGGAGTACACTGCCTATGTCCAAACAGCTTCAAACACCATCGGGGAGGGCTGGCTGGAGAGAGAAGGTATGGAAATAACATCGAGAAGAAACAACATGCGTGAAGGGAGAAGGAAACAGAGGGAGAGGAGAATTATAACACCGAGGCATCCAATATAACTGATTTCCTCCAACCAACTCTGACTGAAAGGTTAGCTCTGGTATTAGAGCTAAGGGAAAAATGTCAAGAGTTTTTAGAGAAGTGAGTAACATTTTTATTCCCCATCATCTTCCCAGAAGGTAAAACAAGGCAAAACAGGAGTGGGGACTGGCAGCTGGCTGGCTCCAGCCCCTGCTCTGCACACGCAGAATCAGCACAAAACACATAGGAAGGAAAAAAACATCACAGTATCATTTCCTTCCAAATTCACTGTGGTTTTGGATGTAGTAGCCATAAAACCCAGTCTTTCCTGAATCTCTTACTGGCCCGCCTCCACCAGCAGCTGGTCTGGAGGCAATGCCCCAGTACCTTGGTCCCTGTCCCAGAGGCTTGGGAGCACCCTGCCCTGTCTCCCAGCTCCCCACCGAGCTGGGACAGCTTCAGGGCACATTCGGCCCCTTGGGATGTGACACCCCACGTCACAGGCGCCAGAGCCTTCTGCTCCCCAGGGACCAAGCCTCACTGGCCAGAGCAGCAGTGCCAATCCAGCCAACCGGGCAGGCTGTGTCCCCGCCAAGGTCACCTGCGTGACTTCTGCTGTGCTGCAAACAATCCTGGCCGGTACAGCAAACCCCGAGCAGCTCTCCACGCACGGCTGGTTGTGCTGGGGAGGCTGCAGGGGTGACCGGGCAACCTCCCGTGTCCAACACCTCTACTGCCGGGTGCCTTCGCGCCAGGCCTAACTGGTGACAGCCTCTCTCAGCTCTGCTTTTCGTTTTTATGGGCCCTAAAATGCAATTTTAGGAGAGCGAAAGCAAGAAAGATCCTTCTTCAATTCATTGTATGTATGTATGATAACAGAGTAGACATGTACTTCCTATCCCCTTCTTTGTTATGCAAAAAAAAAAAAAAAGTATCTTTTTCCTTTACTCTTGATTTGTGAAATAGAGGTTAACACGTGCTACAGAATCCTCTTGGAGTCAATAGTTGTGTAGCAGTAAAACGTTTATAGTTCTTACATGTTCTTAAATGCTTCTAGAATATATTACCCAAGATGATAGGTATTCTCTGTCTGGTCAAACTTAAAACTAAGTCCTCCTGATTTCTGGAGTTTAACAGGAAAGTCTGCTGTAAGTGAAAATTGTACAGTTGGTTACAATATGGAGGTGTTCAAGGCCAGGCTGGACGTGGCCTTGGGTAACCTGGTCTAGTGGGAGGTGTCCCTGCCCATGGCAGGGGCGTTGGAACTCAAGGATCTTCAAGGTCCTTTCCAACCTAAACCATTCTATGACTCTATGATTTCTAGAGGAGCAGGATGCAGCCCAGAGTCCCACCAGGTGCCATCGTGGTGACCCCACTCTCCGGGCACACCTCCACCAAGCTCGGTGGAGCCGTCTTCCTTGGCAGAAGAGAAGCACGAGCAATCTCAATGGCATCCACGCAAGCACGCTGGTGTCAGCGGGAATACATATGGCTCGTAGCTTAAAAAGACCAAGCCAATGGTAGGAATTGCCTTAAAAGCCCTCGCAGAAAAAAAAAAAAAGCCCCGTAAACACAAAGCGCTGCTATAGGCAGAGCACCCGTGGGGGCCAGCTCTGGGTGTCATCTCCCTGCCATCCAGCGAGCAGTGGGAGCCCAACGCTGGCACCACTCCCGGCTCCCCACCGCCCTCCTGGGACACCAGCATCCCTCTCGTTAGCCTCTGGTGACCACTTGTGGCCAAGCACTGAAGGGTGATGCGTAGGAAGCATTTGCCAGCGGCCCCTCGTGTCCCATCCGTGGCTTCCCCCACCTTCGGGAGAAGGGTGAACCCTCCCTTTGCAGTGCATGTTTCTCTTAATACAAATTAATCCCCTATCGATTTCCAGCTTAAGTCGAGCTGAGCTGCTTATCCTTGCCTGGTGCAACCACTGACGCTCATGCACCTCCTGGGCCCGCGCAGGCACCGCGGTGTAGGTGACAAGGGCCGGTGCAGAGCTGAAACAGGTCTTCTGTGGAGACCTGATGCTGGGGAGAGGACGGCTCGCTCCTGGCAGAGACACCCCAAGCAATGCAGCTCCTGAGCTTCTCATCCCCACCTAACGAGAGGGGTCTGATGGTTAAACAAACACCCTCCGTATGCACCCAACTCGAAGACATCAGCTCCTTTTCTCCACTGGAAAATCACAGTTTTAAAAAGTAGGAATGCTCAGCAGTGCAGAGAAACTGTGCTGGGAGAAACGTGCCCAGGTCAGATGCCTCCTCTGGAAGCTTTGGCCCCCAACAAGACACCTCCCTGGAGCCCCTTCTGTGGCTGAGCTTGCTGGGAAGATTCTGGCATCAGTCCTATGCCGCATTTCAGCCGCACGCTTGAGGGACTGTCACCACGTGCATGGTCCTGACCGCTGGAGCAGAGGTTGGAGCGAGGAGCCCCGGGAGCTCCTGGCAGCACAGCTTCTTCCCACCGACACCTACCTGTGTACTGTCTGCTAAGTTATTTGTCATCTCAAAAAGAAAAGCTCCAGTGGGTATTCCCACCACTACAGCTGACCTGGAGGGTGATCCTGCAAGGGATGTTGGAGAACGGCCGTCCCTGCCCGGCCTGTCACAGCCTGCCAGCATCAAGGACAACGTCGGAGTCTCGTCAAGCGTTTCACTGGCCACAAGCAGCTGAGAGAAAGCATTGCTATGGGAACAGGATATCAGAGCTGACAGAAGGTGGCCTTTGCAGGCTCCTAGGAGGACGGGGACGTGGTGCTGCCTCCTGTTTTAGGGGACCACTCTGAGCTGTGCTTTGAAGGGGACTGAGATCCAGCACCGGCTGGCAGCAGGTCTAACGGGCTCTGACAGGGCTGGGGACACACACCAGGCACCAGCAGTGACTGGGGCAAGGCACTCTGCTCACTCAGACCCATCATCACCTCTATCCACCACTGCTGGGTACCGGGCACACAAGCCCTGCGCTGGCTCTGCCCCCGGCTCGGAGCTCAACATCGCTTCTCCTGGCCTTGGCAGAAAGGGGGAAATCAGCATGGGAGGAGAAGAAAGAGCTCAGTGAATGGGGATGGTGAAAGATGGAGCTGAGCAGAGCCCAAATAATGGGGCTGGGAAAGACAGAGGCAGGAACAAGCAGAAGTTAACGTAAGGTGGTGTCCTGTCTTTGCCAGGACAGGAAACCTTCTGCTTCAGACAGCTCAGGTTGCCCTACAGTGAGGGGAAGAGTGATAACTGAGGAGGTGAATTCCATTGTCTTTCCACCAAAGGGCCTGGTTTTAAATAAAAGCAGATTTGCAGTTGCCTAACAAAACCACTGGGAACTCAAGGGCAGCTGGTTGTGGTGTTGTGTTCACACGCCAAACTGCCCCACGTGTCTCCGGGTCCAACCGTGCAACCTATGCGCGTGCAAATCCCTTCTACATCATGATATCCTCCAAGGCTCACCTCCAAAAGTCTCAGCACTTCAGCATGTAGTCCAGAATTAGCAGCGAAGTCTCTTGAGCCCCGAGGAAAACATGCAACAGAAAGAGGCAGCTGAGTCCAGTCTTTTGCTACTTTGGGGGCTCAAAGATGCAAGCTCTGCTCAGGCTTTCTGCGACCTTCGTCAAGTCATTTAATCTCCATCTGCTCCGACTGACTTCAAACAAGAGAGAACAACTCCCCTCTTACAGAGTGCCGTAAGGCACTACAGGCAGAGAACCAGCAGAGATGAGACGAGCAGCACCGATAAGGATTTTTTTATCATAGAAGTTGACCCTAAAAGTTAGGAAAACAACAAGCAAGCCAAATCTGCAGTGTGTCAACCAGAACATCTCACTTAACATTTCCCTCTCCATAAAGCTTAGAAAAACACAATATCATTTCAAAAGCATCACAAAAGACTACCTTGGCTTTTTCTTGCCTTATTCTGCCCTCCTTTCCTTTTAACAGTGAAACCTGCGCTTTCATGGAAAACAAAAACATCTGATAAAACATGTCTCCCAGACAGGTACAAAAATACTGCCGATAAAACAGAAATACCCAGCAATACTCCTGTGACGAAGGACTGATGTCAGAAACCTGAAGGATGCTCTGACCGGCTCCACCGGTGAGACCCTAATCATACCAGAAGGCCTTTGCCTTGGGCCGAGACGATGCGATAGCTTTTTAATTTGCAAACTGTGCATATTTTCCTGATGATGTTTATGCCGAGCTACAGATCGGTGCTCTGCCATTGACCAGATAATTGCCGAAGAGTTAGCTCCTGTCTAGGGTACTTTAACCTTGCTGTTTATGTTCAGCAGCACAACGGTTTGAAGTCCAACTCAGAAGCACTTGAGGGTAATAAACCGGGAGAGGGGAGGGGGAGGGCTACGCTATACTGTTATGATTCTGCAAAGGTTTCTGTTTTCTTTCTTGTTATCCTAATAACCCTTTTATAGAGCACGTCGTTGGCAAAGCCCTCTGCTGAGGCAGCCGGTTCTATGTAGGCACAAGACAATTTGCAAAAGCAATAAACTGACATTCAGCTGAAAAAGCCTGCTAGAAAGATGAGCCATCAGCAAATCCCCCTACACATGCATGGCCTTAAAGACACGCTGGGTTTATATTGCAGTGAAAAAAAAAAATACAAAAAATAAACCAAACCCAAAACAAACAGGCAGCACACCGCAGCGTCTCAGCCCTGGAGGCACGGCGGCTGGGGAGGTGCCCCAGGGTCAGCCACCACAGGACCCTGCTTGGTGGGAACCCCTTTGGAAACCGCTAAGGAACCTGCCTGAAGACACGTCGGCTGATTGGCTCTGCGACCGCTGGTAGGGTGATTTTCCAGAATCAGTTTCCTTTGGTGGTTAGAAACCTTCAGGTTTGCAGCCCAGAGCTATCCACTGGAAATTTCTCATTTATTCCGGGGTTGATGCTGTACGTGAGTTTGAACAACCTTTGTCCCTCTGCACATTTACCCCCTTGCTGTATTCACAAGAACAACTGTATTCAACATTTGGGCTCCGACTCATGCTCACAGGCAGAGGCCCAGATGAAGCGGGGACAAGTTACCCCCGTTAGCCCCCATCTCTCCCCTCCCTGGAATTTGCCACCCCGTGGCAGGGGTGGCTGAAGAGGACAGGTAGCGGGTCCCAGGCTGATGGAGTTCCCAGGGCAGCACACTACACATATGGCTGCTGATCACAGGTTTACATCGTAACCCACAGCTCACCAGAGCCCCGTGGGATGGCATTTTCACCCCCCATCTTACCATGTGGGCTCCCCTACGAGCTCCCCTACATGTCATGTGCTTTTTTCAACAGCACATCATGTCAGCAGTTCATGGTCACCCTACAACCAACAATCACAGCTCAGACTTTCTAGTCGGTCAAACCCACATTTGCAGAAGCAGCTCTTGCGCTCACCCATGGGCTGTTATCCTTCCGCACTGTGTCATCCTTCCATCCCAGCCTCTTCGCGTTTGCCCAGCCCTCAAGGTCACGAGGCTCCTTGGTGACAGCCTGACCCTCCTCTACCTGCATAATGCACGTGGCACCCCAATAGATTTGACTAGCACATCCCCTTTTGTGTCCGGGCCATTAATCAAAAATAAGATTAATTTGGAGACCAGAGAACTGCACCAGTAACATCCTTCAACCCTAATAGTTACACGCATCCTGGTCCTTTCTGTAAGGACCTCATTGGTTTCAGAATAGGCAAGCACAAAATTCAGCTTTGAAGGGTCTCTGGCTAGCCAAGGACACAGGCTCCAAGGAATAAGTCATCAGCTGAGGTGTAAAGAAGAGCAAAATTTATTGCACTCAGAGCCAGGCTGGCTGGAGAAATCACGCCTGAGAAAATAGAGACATATTACCAGGGCAAAGCCTACCGCCGAGTCTTAAGCCCATACTTTCGCAGACGGCTAATCCTGCTAACATTAAAACAGGAGCTGAGGTTTTTTTAATGGCAGAGCTATTTATGGAGAGCTCATCTAGCTCTTCATCAGCTCTCTAAGATCCTGGTGGAGGAAAGAGCCTCATAACTCAGAGACCTGCTGGACACGAAAGGCAAACAGATGTCAATGTGAGCAGGGAGAAGACACGGGGAGGATCTGGTGGCACATCTGATAGCCCCGCCGATGGCCCCGCTCGCTCGGAGCGAGCAGGCTGGGCACGCGGTGCGCAGCAACACCGCTCTTACTCTAGTGATAACGTTTACAGACTGAGCAGCTCAAACAGCTCGTCGTGCTGTCGCTTTCCCTCTCCAGCCCTCTGCCAAGCCTCATCCCACCTAACTTCATCGGGGATACCTTGTACTGCACCCACCACGCTTCCCCCCAGGAATCGCTTCCACTAATTGCAGACCTTCAGGGGCACCCAGCCAGGTCAGGCAACGAGCGCAGGGCCACCCTTCAGCTGTAGACCCTCAGTGCCTTTGCAGTGTGGTACCCACCTCTGCCGCTGGGACCGGCACCGGTGGCCCAGTTGCGCCCGTGCCCGGCAGACTGGTCGTTAATCAAGGAGAGAGCAGCGGCAGAAGAGCTGGAGAGCAGGTGGAGCAAGGGAGAGCAGCAGCTTGCTGCTTGCTGGAGTCCTGGCAGCCCCGCTCAGCGCTTTGTCAACACTCCCTCTGCCTAATCTGCTTTTCAGAAGAGCATCTTGTTTAAATGGGATGATTCTTATTAAGATCGTTAACTCCTGCAGTGAGAACTGACCTGACCTCCCGTTACCCTGCTCTCTGCAGCTCCCTTCCGCCAGGTCCACATTCCCCTTCATCCCACACCACCCTGTCCTTCTCACGTGCTCCACTACCACTGACTCAAAGCTGCCCAAGTCCTGGCGGTACCTAGCTCCATCCCCTCCCTCCGCAGGGTCCTGCCACCCATTTAAATTCCTTTTTGGGCTCCCCACTTCTTTCTCTGGCTTTTCTCCTGCCCATCACCCTCCCAGGGTGCCACCCAGCCAGGCAGGAGGGAGGTCCCACCCCGGGAGGGAGGTCCCACCCCTCGGAGGATGAGCAGGGACAGATGTAAGACGCAGGTACCACTGGCGTGGTCAGAAGGACACAGCTCAGATGTCCCGTTTCTCCCCAGCATCCTTCAGCCTGTCCATCCCAAGCGCCCCAGCAGACCCCAGCTCCCCAGCCGGCCGCCTTCCCACCTCAGTGCAAGCTCTCTGCCATCACACACCTAAAAGCCCTCTAAGAAAGTCCATCACATCCCAGCCCAGGTAAGCAAGGGAGGGTGGGGTGGTGTTGCTGCTCGAGCTGTTGTCCAGCCACCAGTGAAGCCTTTAATTTTGATCATCGGTCACAAGAAAAGAGAGAAACCAAACCCCTTCTCACACCAGCACACTTGTGCTCTCTCTCCCCACCCACTTCTCAAAATAAGGACATCTTTCTGGAGGAAAAACTTCAGGGGATGGGGAGGGCTGAGATTATTATTTTTATTTTTTTTATGTCTTACGTCCCTTTTATTTAAAAAATGCTTTATGCAGCTGTCAGAAACCAAAATGAGAATTTTGTATTTTTTTTAGCAGTCTTTGAAATAAGGATGCTATGTGGGATCAATTTTTTATGGCAGTAAAGTAAAGGGGGAAAATAGCAGCAATTTTCTCTTTTGAGCATGGCCTATTTAATGGCATGGATGTCACAGTGCAGCTTTATCCAGAGAGAGGGAGAAAAAGCCACAAAATGGTACTGTGGTCAATCAAAGACTTCTACACTACAATCTGCTTCTCCATCTCTCCTACAGCCAGCTGAGATTTCCATCACTTCTCCTCTTAGCCTTTCTTCCCGTCTCTCCCCGCTCCGCAGCCCTGACAGAAGTTAAAATAAAGCACTAAGTGCCCAGATCCAACGGCCCCTCCACGGAGAACGCCGGCACGCCAGGCACAGCCACTCCTCGGGAACCACCGAGCGATGCAGCACGTTGGAAAGGTGCAGCTGCACGCAGGGAGCCGGGGAAACGCCGCTGCTGCTCCTCCCGTGTTTTGGTCCCCATGAAACCACACAGGCAACAAAATCCATTTCATTACGGAGCTAACGAACCCACAGCAGCCACACTTAATCCCACTGCGCATCTGAGTACCAGGCAGATACCGCTGTCCCGCGGGGGCAGAGCAGAGGGGCTCAGCTCGATACCTCCCTCCTCGGGGAGTTGCAGCCTTGTTTCCCACGGCCATTGCCAAACCCTGCAGCGGCGTGGACTTTCTGTGTTCTGCCTACCTCTTCTCGCCCTTTCTTTGCTGCAGGCAGCCTTGACAATGCCTACTGCCCTCCCCGGCACAGCTCTGCTGGGGCAAAGCGGGACGCAAGCCCTGGCCAGAGGCACACACGTTTCAAACCACATCCCCGGAGGAGCTGCCGGCGGCACCCACCCCCCGGCATCTGGTGTAACAGGCAGCTCCGCTCCATCCCTCAGCCTCCCCCAGGGGCCCCGATGTCCCTGCCATGTCCTCCCACAGAGCAGGGGCTCGGTCCCCATCTCCTGAGGGCCAGGCAGGAGGGACATCCCACCCCATGGAGGTCAAGCAGGGACAGACGCAAGACATCTGGGGTGGTCGGGAGGACTCAGCCACAAGCACGTCCCAGTTGGCCCCAGGGATGGTCTGGGGAGGAGGTGACCTGCACACATGGGTGCTGCTATGCACAAGAAACCGCCCCAGAGAGTTTGGGGCGAGCTGGCGGTCGCAGGAGCCCTGCCTCCCCCAAAACACCTGGCAGTGGGGAGGTTGCAGGAGGCAGAGCTGGAGGGAGCTGCACTGGACACAGCAGCACACCGTCGACTCCGCTTGTCCTTCGTCCCCCACAGTGGCAGAGGGGGCCAGGGCGGGCAGCGAGGGCTCCCACCCCCCCGCAGAAAGCCTTGCCGGGTCCTGGCCTCTTTGACATCCTCCTGCATGGCGGCAAGCAAGGCAAACAGGGCTGCAACACCCGCCTAGCTCCATCTATCTCCTGCCAGCACCCTGCCCGCGGGCTGGGCAACTGGTAGGGCTCAGCTGCCGATGGACAGAGGGGACGGACTCACGGCACACAGCGGGACGAGCAGCCCGACCCCGGGCAGCGCCTGCCCATGGCGAGAACATCTCCTGCCTGCAGCAGGGCCGGGCACCATCACCCCATGGAGCAGCCACAGCCGAGGCTCCGGGACCAGGGCGGGAGGAGAGCGGCACAGAGGCAAATTTATTTCAAGCTCTGTCAGCTTGTTTAGGTCCCATTTTTAGGATAATTTTTTTTTTTTTTTTTTTTTTTGCAATCTTACACAAAACCTTATATGGACTAAAATACATGCGGGATTGCATTTTTTCCCACTTTCACTTAAAACCACGGCACAGAGGTCCAGGCACACGCGTGCCCGGCTCCAGCAGGCAGCAAGGAGCACGCAGCCAGGACCCAACCCAACGAAGGCTGGGCACAAACAGTGTTGGGAAGGAGCGGGAATGCCCCTCGTATTGATTACTTCAGCCTTAATCAGACACGCAGCGGGGGCTTGGAGCCAAGTTTCAGCTCCCGGCTTCCCTGAGGCTTGGGAGCACTGGGGTCTGGGGTTTGGTTTCGGAGCCAGAGCCAGTTTAATTCTCATCATTAACAACACGGGGAGGGACTTTACCCCCGCCCAGACTAATCCCCGCCATAATTAGCCACGAACAGGGAGGATGAACGGACCTCTGGCTTTCAACACAGCTGCCCTTCAAATGACAAACATCTCCATCTCCCCTGTTCTGCTCTTGATGCTGGGGTTGGAAGCAGGGACTCGGGGACAGTGGCTGCGGAGGAGCTGTGTCGTCCCAGGGACTCCAGCCCTTCTTCTTCCCGCACACAGCCACGGTGGGGACTTCCACCAGAGAGCCGAGCCCCGGGCGATGACGCTGCCACGCACAGCAAGGGAGCTCTGCACTTTTCGTATCGGTCACCATCAGCTTCGCTTGACCCATGGGGACAGCGAGCACAGAGGTGTAAGTTATTTGCCCGAGCCCAGACATGAGTCAAAGGCGAAATAAGAGACCACAGCCAGACCCCACTTGATACACGAGTCCTACACCCCGAACAGGCACTGCGTTGCGTTAAAGGTTAAAAAAATAAAAATACCAGAGAGGGAATAAGGGGAAAAGTCCCCGTGGGAAGGCAAAGCATGGTCTGAAGGATGGACGCAGCCCAGCTCTTTGCCAGCACTTCCACTGAGGCTCCAGGACGGGGATGGGGAAGCAGCCAAGCTCCAGCTGTGAAGCAGGAGCAGAGGAGCACAGCCCACGATACCGCACTCACAGACAAACCCACCCCGGGGCTGGAGCAGTGGTGGGCACTCAGCACTGCCCGCTCTCCCGGGCTCGGGCACGGTGCAGCCCATTGCCCTCCTGCCCCCAGGCAGCCTCCACCACCCTCAGCCCTGCGCTCCCACCCACTGCCCCCCACGCAGGACCCACACCGGCACTCTGTGAGGACCCCAATCCCACTGGCAGCGCAGCGAGCACCACTGCAGGGTGGCCCCAAGGCGGCTGCGGCTGCCTTGCTCTGCGAAAGGCTTCTGGGTCTCCAAGGGCACGGGAAGGACACAGGGGCTGCCGGGCACTCACCGCGGCGCAGAGGGAGTGAAGGGTGTCAGGGCAGTCGCAGAGAAAGGGGCTGCTCCCGGGAGAGGCTCCTGGAGTGGGTGGGCAAGCAAGGCTCCAAAAAGGCACGTGCTTCCCGGGCGCAATCCCCGCTGCTGCCCGCACCCACC